>NW_011888810.1:684550-689012 GCF_000151845.1 Pteropus vampyrus
GGATCTTGTAACAATGGAGATTAAGTTGAGGCCTGAGATTTTGCATTTCTTATAATGCTGGTGATACTGCTGGTCCATAGGCGATGCTTCGAGAAGACTAAAATCTTCAAAATGGGACCAGAATATCTATATTGTTATCTAGAGACCACACAACTAGTAAAAAAACCACTCATATCTAGAATTCAGGTGTTCTAACTCCAAGTTTGTGATCCCACTGACACCTGAACACAAATATTGTTTTGCTTCTGACAGGAAATTCTTCCCAGCTGGTTGCAAAGGGGACAGGCATTTCTCTAATTTTTCCATAGGAAGGGAGACTCAACGGTGAGTTAGTCTTTCAGGGAGAACTAATTGTGTTCACAGTATGCAAGATATGACCACGTTGAAAAGTACATGTTGAACACGTGTAATATTTCTATTATTATACATAAGCATGTAGGAACCTAGCCATTGTCAGTGGATTAACTCAATTACTGGAAATCTTTCAAGTACCTATCTTTGAAACACCATTAACATGTGAATCTTGTTTTTCAACTGTATATTTTATGAACTATGAATACAGATCAAGTATTTCCAATGAATGTTTAATATCCAACTGAAACGTACTCTAAGAGTAAAATAAAACGCGTGCAGAATTTCAGAATCTAAGTTCAAAAAAAGGATGCAAATTAATAATTTTTACATTGATTACATGTTGAAATGATCATATTTGCATGTATTGGGTTAAATAAAATATATTATTCAATTAATTTTACATGTTTCTTTTCTCTTTTTAAATGTTGATACAAAAAATTAAAATTGCATATGTGGCTTAAATTATACTTCTATAGGACATTAATTTAGATAGCCGAAAAGATGGGCATATGGATGATAGAAAGATAGAATCAAGTCTAATTTATAATCTAATTTATATATAACATAAATTAGCTATGTAAAATTAACATACACATAAATTATTTTAGAATTCTCTCATGCATACCTATCCTCTCAAATTGATTATATATGTACCTATAAATGATATGTATTTCTAAGTGTTTGTTCAAACATTTAACATAATTAAGTTTCTCCTATTTTACTGTCACATTAAAATTGCCTTTCTATATTTATGACTTGACACAATTTCTAAGCCCAACATGCTTGTACTTGACAGTCAACTTCATGACTTATTAGTTTCCCAATGGCATGGGGAGAGAGCCTGCAGCTCCCCAAAGTGAACATGCCTCCCTCACTAATATGTGTTCCTTAGAGCAGGGGTCCCCAACCCCCAGGCCACAGACCAATATCAGTCTGTGGCCTGTTAGGAACCAGGCCGCACAGCAGGAGGTGAGTGGCAGGCAAGCAAGCGAAGCTTCCTCTGTATTTGCGGCCGCTTCCCAGCTCTGGCATTACTGCCTCAGCTCCACCTCAGATCATCAGGCATTAGATTCTCATAGGAGCATCAGTCCCTGGTGCCAAAAAGGTTGGAGACCCCTACCTTAGAGGATTAGCAAGGGCAGCAGATGCCCTCCTGTCCCCAGAGAGCGAAGGGTCTAGCTCTTTAGCTGAGGCTTGGAGGAGCTCTCAGAGAAGAGCAGCATAGTAATACAGGTTTATAACTTGGCTTTACCACTTAATACATGATCTTTGGGCAAAATATTTAACCTTCTTGATTCCCAGTGGCCTTATCTGAGAAAGGGGACTATGAAAGCACACACCTTACAGGGTTGTGAGGACTAAGTAACATGTTGCTTGTAGAGATGTCACACATTGCTGACACATTAGTGGTAGAGACCACTAATACTCATGCGTAGTAAGGTCTCCTCTCTTCTGAGCATGTGAAGAATTAGACTTTTCTGTCCCCTTTGCAATTAGATGGAGCTATGTCATTATTGTGATCAATGGATTACAGTTAAGAAGTGGGGTCTGTCACTTCCTGGACAGAGCATTCAGCTGTAAACGCAGAATTTGGAATGTTGTCTTCCTTTGCCATGGAGAACTCACATGTATCAAGTTAAGACTGTGCTCTCATGACATCATGGGGCATGACTGCATGGAACAGAATGCCCTTCTAACCAATATTGATTATGTAGCATGAGTAATAAATAAAATTTTGCCCTTTGTGCCATCGATATTTGTAGGGCTGTTTATTACTGCAGCATAACTTAATGTAACCTGATTGACACACTGTTGCCTAAGGCAACTCCTCTGCTGAACTAGGTCTTTGGATTTGAATTTACAAGGCTTTCCCATAGCTTCTGATGTATAACCTCTCACAGATAAATATAAATAGTTTGGCCATTGCCTCCAAAGTAATTGAAGTTCAGTTATCTTAGGTGTCTCATCTTCATCCAATCCCACCAATCGTTTCCTTCCTGAATCAAGTTGCTATCAAGGCTTTCTTTTGAGAAAGTGAATTATATAAGTCATGTGTGCTTTTCTAAAACAACCTCTCCTTCTAAAACAGCTTTTATGACCAAGATACTTTTTTTTTTTTAAACACTGCACTAAGGCTATTAAAAAGAATGTAAACTACAGATCATAAAAATGTCAACAGTGAAACACTCATTTCTGTGCAAGTTGTGAAATAAAATCAGTATATGTTAATCTATTCTTTAAGAACAAAGAAGGGTAAAGGGAAATTTCAGTATTTTGATTGTGTCATTGTTTAATCCAAATCTATGGATTCGTTGTTATTTATGGCTAAAAAGGTCATTATATACAATACCCTCAAACTGTTTCATATCCAAATATTTAGTTATAGGACCAGAGAGCACATGTACTTTCAATAATACATTTTTAAAGAATAGTTAATGACTTTACAGTTTTCTAGAAGCTAAGAAAGCTGAAATTTGTTGCTGCAAGAGAAGAATTTTTTAATAAGCATTTCAAGAAGTAAGAGGATTCCAGAACAGCTAGTGTGGTATTTTAGGTGAAAATGGTTTTTCTATTTGGAAATGCATTAAGTTTCTTGGAAGAAAAGAGAAGTTGTTCTCAAAGATTTAGGAATTTTTCAAGTGCCAATGGTTCAATTTTTCTTCCTTTTCTTCCTTTTATTTCTTTATCTGGTCTCCAACAACCACAATGAACCGCCTACTTCACCTGTATCTCAAGAGAAAGAAGGGGAAGGAATCCACATTTATTTAAAAAGCTCTGTTTTCCTCTAAAAGATAATTAATTGCTTTCCCCTGAGTGACAGACCCAATGCGTTCAACTTGAGGTCTCAGAAAAACTTGGCCCAGGGCCAGTCGATGCTGACCAGGATTACCCTTAGGTAGGTGGTCAGAGTGAGCATCTGAAGAAAGCTGATAAGGATGAGAATGACCCCAAGTCAGTGATGCTGGAGGAAGCAGTGACGGTGTTTCTGAGAGGCAGAATAGTCTAGTGGCTAAGTCTTCCTTGGTTTGAATTTTGGCTTTGCACTTCCTAGATAGGTGACCTTGGACAGCGAGTTAACCTCTATAAGCCTCAGTTTCTCATCTTCAACATAATGGTCTTTACCTTAGGGGGTTGTTACATGATTAAATGTGCTAATATACATAAAGCACATAAAACAATACCCAGAGTATACTAGGTGCTTGCTATCTCTATAGCTATTTCATTAAAAGAAAATAATAGTGTTGCCAAAGTGATGCAATTATATTTACAAATGGTACTTATTAATTAGAAATGTGAAACATACCTTCAGCTCCCTAGTACTAACTAGGGAGGAGGCAAGAGAATTAAAAATGTTAATAAAGCCACAATCCGAGACTGTGATATGCTGATCAGCCCTGCAGCCAGCCCAGGAGGACACCTTCAGAACAAAGAAAGATTTCTGCTGAGATTGCTAACAACCCATTCCCCACACTTATGAAGGGGAACAGGAACCAATAGAATCATTCCCTATTTCTAAAACCATGGGGAACCTATGGATTAAAGGCTGGGAACTGCCAGCAGGCCTTTCACACTACATACTCTTCCCCTTTCTCACTATATGTCCATATTAAAGGAAATGGGTTAACGAAGTCTTTTAAATCATAACTCACAAGTTCTAAAGAATGACATATAAACTAAATTCCCTGAACACTCAGGGTCCCTCTCAGTGCCTCTACTCTGTCTCTTTCACTGTCTCTCTCACCCTCTGCCTCCAAGAGGAGATCACACTCTGTCTGTGGAGTGTTATCCCTTTTCTAATAAACTTCCCTTTCGACTTTAACTTTTGACTCGGGTATTGAATTCTTTCTACACTCTCCGCCAAAGGACCCTCTTCTTCTCTTGGTGAAGGGTGTAGTCTTCCCCCACTCAGGGAAATTTGCCCTGTCCTGGATCAGCTCCATTAGAGAACCATTTGGGTGAACTGAGGCCCATGTTAGAATCCTGATAAATATAAGTGGCCCTATCCGAATGAGACTGAGACTGCTGATTACCCCTCCAATGGAAGAAGCACATTTACACAAACAATTCTAGACCTGTAATTATCAAATCATTTTACTTAATGTTTAAC
>NW_011888810.1:690362-704213 GCF_000151845.1 Pteropus vampyrus
AGGATTTTGGCTTGAGCGAGTGGTAGAACAGAGCAAGGAAGACATGTGAGGCCTGAGACATTCCAATATTTAGAGGCCAGAGAGAAGAGAAGAAATCAGCAAAGCAAGTTGAGGAGGACTGGCCAGGGAGGAGGGAGAAGAACCAAGACAGATTATTGCTATGCTTTTTCTTTTTCATTAAAACACCTTTCTTTATCCTGCCCTATTTCAACATTTTGCTAACATATTTGTATTTCCCTTGACTATAGTAAATTAATAGCACTAAAATATTATAGGATATGCATTTTATTTCTAAAGCTAAATTCATTCAGGCCTTTGGATCATTAATCTTAGTTTACCTACATTGTAAAACACTAATAGTTCAAAATTTAACAGAAAATGATAGTCTTTTGTATGATTACTTGTTATCATTTATTAAGTATTGACTTTGTATCAAGCACTGTTAGTCCCTTTCCATGTTTAGTATCAAATAATCCTTAACACAACTGAATTTGGAAGGTTACCATTTTACAGATGTGGAAACTGAGGCTCAAAAAATATATAGCCATTTGCCCAAGTTCTCAATATTAGTAGACAGTAATTTTTTTCATTTCTAAGTCCATGCTCTTAACCATTGTCCTATACAGCCTCTCTACAAACTGATCAAGATTACTAAGGGACATATTGAGTCACCTTCTGTTGCCCTGAGATTTGTATTAAGAGAATAAAGGCTGCTTTTTTGGAAAGGAATCTATAAATCAACAAATAAGGAATGAGACAAAGATAGGGTTACAAAGCCAAAATGACTCCTAGGGAAGGTGTTAGCAAATCTAAAGGGCAAGCTAGGCATAAAGAGGTTAGTCACCAGTGAAAGCTTAGAAAATAAGAAACCTTAAAGAGGCAATGTTAGCAGCACCCACCCTGGAGGCAGAAAGAGCTACTGAGGAAAAGACCCACAGTGTTTGGATGATAAAGGCAGTCTGAGCTTACTGGAGTTAGCAGGACTTCAAACATTCGCTCTAACCACACTTCATGCTCACTAAGCAGTCTTCTGATTACGATCTGCTTTTCCATGAAGGGTGGAGTAGAAGCATAAAATGTGCTGACCTTGTGGACTTTTAAGTATCCGGTCTCTTTGACAGTAATTTCTCTTTCTAAATTAACAAATCGACTCCATACAGGGAGAGAATTTGCTGATCATTTGGACTTTGTATATCTCAAATGCCCGTGATCATCATTCTTTTTTTTTTAAATTAACAAATTGGCTTCATACAGGAAGAAAAAAATTCTGATCACATGGACTGTGAGTGTTCAGGTTCTTGTCACACTTATTCCTCTTTGCAAATTAATAAACTGGCATTTCCGGTTTATAATCCTTTTTATAAGCATCAGCCCCAAGAAGCAGTTCTTATCTTTGGGTTGACAATCTCAGGAGGTCTTCGGTTAGAAGGACTCCCAGCCTGGCTGGGTGACCCACTTATCTCCGTTTGCCCAGGACTTTCTTGGTTTTAGCACTGGAAATCCTACAGCTTGGGAATCCCCTCTGTCTCAGGAAAACCATGACAGCTTGCTTTGGACTTTCTTGGTTTTAAAACTGAAAGTTTTAGCTCTCACGAAGCCCCTCAGCAAGGAAAATTGGGATGACTGATTACCCTACAGCCTAGACACTTGGTGAGGAAAACCCCACATCATCATGTAGATGAGAAAAAGCCAAAGCACTTCAGAAATTACCTACATGTGCCAAATTCAAGTTTCATATCTATTTTTAGAAGGACCTTTAAGCTGTTACTGTCTTACAACTTCTAGATATTACACCACAGTATAATCCATGAGTATTTTATTTTATAGCTCTTATACTTTAGATATTTTACAGGAGGCAAGCTCTATATGAACACACAGGAGTTAAGACGATCATTTCATTCCTGGGTCACATCCAAACTGCATTACCTTCCTGGCCGAAGACAGTCCAGGTTTTAAATTTTACATCCCAAAGCCATTTGCCAGTTGCTACATGGTGGTACACTATGGCCTAGCAGAAGCTTTGCAAATGAAAAGCTCCCTATCTATATTTACTGTTCCCTTCTTATTCCACCGAAAGGGAATAAGAAGAGAGTACCTATGAGAGACAGAAAAGCATCCAAAGAATGACCAGTCACTGTTAGCCTTTATTCTCCATTTCTTCTAACTAGCAGCAATTCTGTGTTAACTTCAGGTCCAGTTCCACTTAGCTGTTTGCTCTAGCATTCAACCTAGCTGGCCACACCCACTTTTCCAGGCTTTTCTTACCTCTGCAACACTACTCTTTCCTGGTTGTTCTTCTACCTTCAAGCTTCTTCTATCTTCAGCTTCTAAATATCAGGATTCCTTGATGCTAACTTCTGGCATCTCTTCTCTTCCTAAAGACATGCTGTCCAATAGTCATGAGTCACATGTGACCATTGAGTAATAAAAATGTGGTTTGTCTAAATTGAAATGTGCCACACTAGATTTCTAAAATTTAGTACGGGAAAAGTAATATAAAATATTTCATTGTCTTTTATATTGATTAAATGATGGGATGATAATTACATAATACGTTGGGTTAAAGAAGATATTATTAAAATTAATTTTATCTGTTTCTTCTGACTTTGTTAATGTGACTACCAGAAAATTTAAATTTCCATATGTGGCTCACATTTGATTTCCATCAAACAATGCTGCTATAAAGTCTCCTCTTAAATGAACTAAATAATACTCCTATAAATTTAGATTGATGAACACAAAATGTATATTTCCAGCTCTGAATGTAAGACTCATACATCCACATGTTTTTATTTATATATGTGAGCCACATATATATATAAATAAAAACATGTGGATGTATGAGTCTTACATTCAGAGCTGGAAATATATGAGTCTTACATTCAGATATATATATCTCCACTTGGACATTTCACAAATTTTTTATACTCAGCTTATTTGAATCTTGACTCTGTCTCCTACTTGCCTCTCTCCAATTTAACTCATTGTTCCCAAGGCTCTCCCCAAATAAGGTGTTACAAAACCAGCTTTGAAGATGGAGCAAAGGGCCATGAACAGTCTTTAGAAGCTGGAAGAAGCAAAAAATGTATTCTTCTCTAGAGACTCCAGATGAAACCAGCCCTGTCTACACCTTGATTTTAGCCTGGCAAGACACATTTTGGACATCTCTAAAATTGTAAGAGAATAAATTTGTGTTGTTGCAAGCCACTATGCTTGTGATAAAAATTTTATAGTAGTAATAGGAAATCAGTAAAGATAAATGATACCACCCTTGTTTAACTGCCCCAAGACAACCATCATCAAACTCAGTCATGTCTACCTCCAATTATATTTTAAGCCAATCCACTTCTTCCCATCTCTGTCACTACGACATTAGGCTGGGTTTACTGCAACAACTTCCTAACCAGTCTCCCCTTGGAAGTGGTTAAAAATGGCTGCAAAGTCTTTGTCAATCTTCCCAGAGTCTAGTTCTTCTCTTCTTAAATTTGAGATAATGCTGACCTGCTTTGACCAATAGAACAGAGTAGAAGTGATGGTGTGCAACTTCTAGGGCTAGGCCTTAAGAGAGATGTAGCTTCTGCTTTCACATGCTTGGATTGCTGCCTTTGGAAACCAACCACTGTGTAAGACCTCTGATTAGCTCTGGGGAAGCTCAGGGTAGCATATGGAAAGATACTACGTGAAGAAGCATCAAGGTATCAGATTTATGAATGAAGCTTTATTGAACCTTCTGGCCTAGCCAAATCGGCCCCTGAAAACAACTGACTGAAAGATCCAGGTGATACCTAGCCAAACCTTGCCTGAATTCCTGACCCAAAGAAATATGACCAAATAGAATGATTGCTATTTTAACTCTCTATGTTTGGGGTGATTTGTTACACAGCAATAGATAACTGAAACACTTCTTTCCTGCTCATGTGATGGCTCTAACCCATCTGTCACATAGCAGCCAGCACAGTCACCTTATAGTTATTCTGAGGGTCAGAATAATTCCCTTCCCTCTCATTACACTTAGAGGAAAATTGAAACTTCATCCCGTCACTCATCCCATTGATCCCTGGAACCCAGCCAGCAGACATCTCATGCATCATTGAATATTTATGGTCTAAGGGCTATTCAATGTCTCTTTATGCAGCCCTGACTATGTGCCAAGCACTGAGCTAAGTGTTAAGGACGCAGTGGGAAACCAACTGATACAGGAGATGGGAATAAAACAAGAAAAGAGAAAATGCTTTTAGAAATTAAAAATTGTGACAAATGCTGTGATTAGAAAACACACACATACCGGCCTGTGACAGAAAATTAACAGGGGTGTACTCAATTTAAGTAAGATGATAAGGGAAGCCTTCTCTGAGGAGATGATAATCAGCCCTCGGCAGGTCTGATTAAAGGGAAAGAACCTTCACATTATTATTCCTGGAGTAGGCTTTATCCTTCTAGATGCAAAGTCCAGAACTAATGTCCAAGACAGGCCACCCAATGCCCCCTGGTCCTAAGTCTCAGCCATCCTAACACCATTCATTTTGCTAATATACCTTCTGCTTCATTTTTTTGTCCTCCTTAAATTGCCTCCCTGCCCAGACTCACTATCTCAGCTTCTGGCCTCCAATCCCAGTCTCCACAACCTTCCTAGAGGGCATCTTATCTCAGATAATCATCTCCTGGACTATTGTGACATCTCAGTGCCAATAGGAGCATGGACATTAACACGAACATTGGCAAATCCAAAGTCCAATGACCTTTCAATTCTGTTGGGCAGAGATTATTCACAACTGTCATATTTTGGGAGCGGGATGGGGCTTCTTTATTTTTGCTCTATTCCTTTTACATGTTTACAAACACTATAATATAGGTTTTAACTAACTTTATAACCGGAGGTCTCTGGTTTTATTTAATTGTGATGGAAAAGCAACAGGAGCTCTTTGGCATCAAAGTCACTTGGTGACAATTTTGCAGTGGATGCCCTGGATCCTCTAATGTTGGTCTCTTGGTACACAGGAAAGCATCTTTCTAGTACACCGTGATGAGTATATAAGAGAAATTTTCAGCTGGGAAAGACATTGCATTACTCATTGCCTGCATCTGCTCCTGCCAGTTACTCATGCTACTGTATTCCAGGGTTGGCACAGGGAGAAGGTCACTGGGAAACCATTTTGGAAAGATGATTCACAGAAACCATGATTCTGGGAATTCATATGATATGATTTAAGGGACATGGAAAGTCCACCCACCCCAATATGGCCTCTCTGCTGCCCTGGTGTGAAGCCTCAGTTATCCACCAGTAGAGCCAGCTCTTGGATTGTCTCCAGGAGATTCTTAATAAAGTATTCATGTCTTTGGAAAGGTAGCACACTTTCAGAGATGGAAAATACACTTAGACCAGGAGACTGGAAACTTGAGTTTTATATCTAGTTCTTCTCCACTGTGCAGTGTGACTTTGGGCAAGACTCTTAGTGCCAGAGAAACTAAGAGTAGGTTTCTCAACTGTAAAATAGAGAGGCTAATATGTGAGTCCATTCGTTTATCCCTATATTCGCTCTGGCAAGGAAGATTTATTGAGTACCCATTATGTGCCAGTCTCTCTGCCAGGAAATGTAGGAATGAGACTCATTAGCTTCTGAAGGTAAGCATCTTGGTGGCAGAGACACAATGCTCATAGGTGAAAGGAATGGAGAGTTATTAGGCAAGTGGCCCAGGCTGGAAAATGTTGTGTAGGTGGAAATGAATAGAAGCTACATAGAGACAACCTAAGCCTGTGTGTGACGCAGTAGAGGACAATAGTGTCCCAGCCAGAACCCATGGGGTCACAGAAGGCTGTGAAAAAGAAAAGCAGGTATGAGAAAAGGCATTTCACCCACTTATTATTTTACTTAAAGCAATGTGTCTTAACCCAGAGATCCAAGGTAGTCTGCATAGCGATGTGAAGGTAGCACTTTCATAAGGTTAAGGAATACAGGCTCTGGACTCAGACCTGAGCCCAATGGTTTCTGGTAGTTTCATTACTTACAGGTTACGGGCTATTGAATACATTACTTAACCTCTCTACACGCCAATTGCCTCTCTGTGCCCCTTCTGTGAATTAGATAATATTGTAACAGTTAATACAGGGAAAGTGCTTGGCACAGTTCCTAGCTCAGAGTATGTGCTCAGAAAAAGTCAGAAAGCCCTTCACACCTTTCTTCCTTTTTACTTTTTCTCTTTTCAAAGGAGTCCTGCAATTCATAATCCAAGTCAAATTTTGTTCCAGCATTCATGCTGGAAATTTGGAAATGGAGATTTATGTATTTGATGACATCATAATTTTTCAAATGGATAGAACGTCTGGGTCAAATGCCCCATGTTCTCTAGTTCAGTCCATTGGAGTTGTGGCAAGAAAATGCATCAGCTCCATGTCACTCAAATTAAAGTGACCATTCATTAATTTAAAAACATTTATAAGCCAGAGGAAATCAGCTTCTAAGGACTCAGGAATTTCTGAAGCCATAGGAACTTTAGATCTTGAAGGGCAAATCTCTTGGATTCAGAAAGAAGGAGAAACAAGGTAGCTGAGTGAGTTAGATACCCGCTCTCTTCACAAGGAGTGAACAGCCTGTCTCAAAGCTCTATTAAAGTTGCAGTGTTTTGGATCCAGAAAGTCAGCCTTCTCAGCCTAGGTTGTCCTCTGATTGACTTGTCATGAAACAGCCTGGCTCAAGCCACGTTGGTGGCCAAACAATCCTGTTTCCAGTCTGAATGATGACATCTCTGAGGACCTGAGCTCCCTGAGGCTGTAGCAGATACCCCATGCCCATGTCCACGTTACATCCTCACAGCCAGTGCTGACTTCAGTGGCAGCTGTGATGGACAATTTTTTGGGAGCACAGACTCACCTGGCTAACATAGGGTCCTCCCTTAAGCTCACATGACTGCAAGTCATTCTGCCTAGGACTTGCTATGACACACAGAAGAACTTGTTCCAAACAGGAGGCAGTTAACATTTCCTGGGGCAAACTCTCAGTCCATGGGGAATAGGTAGCTGGTGGATGAAGGCTTCAGCCCCTCCATTTTTCAGGTGGATGATTCTGGGAGAATCTTGGTCTTCCATAGGGTTTTGAGATGTACCGATAGAACTAAAGAGGTGAATCATGTTGCTTACAGAAGCAACCTCAATAATATGTCTTTTGACTGGCTTTTCCTCCTTCCCTGTCTCACTTTCCCTTTCACTCACCTCTGCTTCCTGGGACTACCTCCCAGATAAAGATCTTGCATTCAAGTCAGTATGGCAGGCTTTGCTTTCCCAGGAACCCAAACTGCGGCAGACACATTCCAACTAGAATATCCATCTCTGAATAAGAATGGATTAGCAGATGGCAAGAGGTGCTATCGGGTAGGGGGAAAAAGCAAAGTAAAGAAAGAAAATATCCTTGTGAAGCTTTGTTAGAGTCCTAGAGATAGATAATCTCATCACTTGACAGTTTCTCTGAGGTCAGTGTGTCAGCAGTAATTCGTTTTCTCTGATGGCACATTTGGTTTTAGAACCATCCCAGATGCTAATTTCAAAAGCTTTTTAGTTTATAATGTGCTATATAAGCCCTTTCTTGGTGTTGTTCTTTCCTGCATGTCCAATTCTATTTCTGTAGGACACACTTATACAAGAACACCATTATCATGGAAATGTTGTATTATCTTGTCCCTACCTGATCCTGGGAGCTCAGGAGTGGAGACTGGCTCCCAAGGCCCAGCCCTGTCTTCCCAGCAGTCAGAACCCTTTGCCCATGTCATCCTTCAGCACCATGGTTTGAATGCCAACAAGAGCATTTGTCAGAACAAAAGACAACCCTGTGATCTGTGAGGTCACAAGAATATATATACTGGGAAAAAGAGAAATATATTATTTGACATCCACACTTGAAACACAAAAGTAGCAGACCATCAAGGAAGGACAAAGATTTTTCTAGAAGAATTTGGTCAGTGACACACATGAGAAACCCACTAGAATCAAATGGAGGCTGTGCTACGTGGGCCTCTTTATTTGACAAGCAAAATGAAATCTAATTTTTCTAAAATAAATGGTAAAGATGAAAAAAGAATCTTCAAAGGGCTCTGAAAAAAGGGGAGTAGCTGAAGTCACACCCCAAACCTGACACAGTTCTTAACTGACAAAGTGCAACAAACTAAATTTGTATTTAGGCCTAAAATTATTATTTAATGATTAATTAGTGATTTAATGATTTGCATTTTTAAGATAATAAAGATTTCTGGGAGTTAAAACAAATTCTTACTTTTAAAAGTAAAGATGCATGTGAACTAGGCTAATCTAAGGCATACTTAAAGTTATTTTTATGACATCTCCCCAAACTTAGGGATATATCTTTAAACCAATGTTAAGGAAAAACTGTGTTCAAATGTAAGTGTTAGTATTTTTCTTTATTTGTGGTATCTAAAATGCAGGTATGCTTCACCCACACTCTGGTCTCAACTTGTGCCCTCTCCCACTTATGAAGTGGGAGGTGATTTTATCTCTAAATCACTTGGTGCTATCAGGTAGGGGGAAAAAGCAAAGTAAAAAAAAGTTTAAAATTAACATCGCTGGATCTCAAGAAGATTTAAGATAGTGCCGTCTAGAAGGGATGGTGTAGAAGGAAGGATAGTACCTGGTCAGGGAGGACGTGTGGCTACATTTTCAGTGGTGAATATTCATTCTTCAGAGAGTGACAACAAGAAATATTTGTTCACTCTCCGAAGGAACAGTCATCCACTTTTCTTTTACTTACTTTGAACTTTTTAATTAAAGCATACTATTTGTCATTCATATATTAAATTATAAAATTATAAGTGTACAGTTTGATGATTTAGTGAATACACCTGTATAACCACTGTGGAGAATAAGATATACAACATCACCCCCCCCCCCCAGAAACGTCCCCCATGCTCCCTTTCAGTTGTCACCCTTCTAAAGGTAATTACTATTCTGATTTCTGATGACCACAGGTTAGTTTCGCCTAGTAGTGAACTTTATCTACACAGGAAATTCTTCATGTCTGGCTTCTTTCATGCAATGTTATGAATTCTCAACCTTCTTGACCATAAAGTTTTTTTTCCACATAGTACCCACCATATGTACACACCAAAATGTATTCATTCAACTTTCGATAGGCTTTTGGGGTGTTTGCAGTTTTCAGCTATTATGAATAGCATTCTGAACATTGCTGTGTCTTTTTGTACATAGGTATATACAGTTCTTCTAGGTATAATCTAGAAGTAGAATTTCTAGGTCATAAAATAATCAGTTTGCAGCGTGCGAGAGTTCCAGTTGCTGCACATCCTTGCCAACACTTGGTCTTGTTAGTTATATTTCAGGCCATCTTGGCATGTGCAATAGTATCTCTGTATAACCTCTTCAAAAGCCTTTTTATATGTTTGGTGGTCATTTAAATATTCTCTTTTGTAAAGGGCCTGTTAAAATCATTACCCATTTTTAATTAGGTTTCCTGCCCTTCTGTTATTGTTTTGCAGAAGTTGTTAATGTACTGTGAATGAATGTCCTATAATAGATACATGTATTCCAAATATCTTCCCACCCTTTAGTCTGCCCTTTCACTTCTCCAATGGTGTATTTTGATGAGCACAAGTTTTTACTTTCAGCAAAACCCAATTTATTTATCTTCTCATTTACATTCATAAGAGAAATTGGCTTATAATTTTCCTTTCTTTTATGTTCATTTCAACTGTTATAGTAAAGGTTATCTGGGTCTTAAAAGGAAGTGGAAAAGGGTTTCTACTTTTTTCTATTTTTTGAATAGTTTTTATAAGATTTGTGTAGCTTTTCCTTAAGTGTTTGGTTGTGGGTGTAGAGCCACAATGTAGTGGTTAGCACGTCTGCTTTACAGGCAGAGGTCCTGGGTTCGTGCTCCAGATGGGAGCCATGGACCATACCCTGGGTGCGCAAGGCCCCGGGTGTGCCAGGCCCCTCGAATGTACTGGGGGTGCCAGGTCCTGGGTGCACCAGGACCTGGGTGCACGCCCTGAGCGTGTGGGAGGAGAAGCCCCGTCTTCAGAGATACAGTTCTTAAGAGGAAATGGCAACATCCATAGATCGGGGTGAAGTGGTGGCGGGGGGAATTAAAAAGGGGAAAAAAAATGTTTGGTTGTATTACCCATAAAATCATGTGGCCTGGAGTTTTCATAAGCTATGGAGTTTTATTCGAATAGACGTAGGACTATTCAGATTTTCTACTTCTTCTTATATATTTTTTGGTAAGCTAAGTTTTTTAAAGTGAATTTGTCAATTTTGTTTAATTTTCAAATTAATTTCATAAATGTATTTACAATGCCCTTTTCTTGTATTGTTTATAATTACAGGATCCCTAGTGATATCTCCTTTTACATTTCTTTTATTGATAATCGAGTCTTTTTTTTTCTTGGTTATCCTTACTGTATTTTTTCCTATTATATATCTACTTTCTTCATTATTAATTTCTGTTTTTATCTTTATCGTTTCTTTCCTTATATTTTGTTAGAGTTAAATTTGCTATTCTCTGATTTAGAAAATTGCTTTTCAGCTTTTCTAATTATGCACAAAGCCACACCAACTTTCTTTTGGTTGATATTTATATGGTAAATTTTATTTTTTTCACTTTTAATCTACCTTACACTTAAGGTATATGTAATTTAAGCAATATATAGCTGTTGTTTTAAAAATCAGTCTAATAACCTTTGCTATTAATTGGAGTATTTATAGGCTTTTCTTCTTGAATCCTCATGCGATACTCCACTTTACCTTAGTAAATCTTCTCATTGTGAGTAGATGCTCTCTACATTATCCCAATATGTGTTTTCTAATACACAGGAGAAAGACTGTCTAAAAATGAGGGCACATAGAAAGTGGAGAAAGGAAAACTGAGTCTTTCTGTTACCTACTGAGCCAATATATTAAGCTTACGATATCGGTTTAGCTCTTATAGTAAGTTACAGTTAAAGCCAAAACTCTCTACTCTTGGCATTTTAACCATAAGTACCATATTAAGACATAGTCTGTGGTCATTCTCTCTAATAGATAATAGTTATTTAGTACTTTTGTGTTCTAAGAACCTCACATGCATTGTCATTCAACTCTCATATTAACCCTAAGGGGGTAAGTACTATTTTTATTTCCATTTCATAGATAGAAAAAGTTAAATCTTAAAACAGTAAAAAGAATTTGTTATAAATCACAAGACTAATGAATTCTAGAGCTGATTTAAACCCAGGAAATTTGATTCCAGTGGCTTAGCTATTAAACATCTGACTTTTCGGCCTTTCCCACTAGGTTGTTATATGGAAAGAGAAACTAGGATATCTTTAGACTTTGGCCCAATGTATACAACCAATTTACTTCCCCAAGTACTATTTTATAAAATGTCTATTTATTAATAATTGCTGGTGATCTGTCTTTTTCATTGTTCTTATTTAAGGTTTTATTTCTGAAAGTTCAATTTTTGCTCTTCTAAATGTTTTTAAATGTTTTATGGGTCTTCATACTGTATTTTCTATAAAAAAAATAGGGGTTGTAGTTTTTCTCTGCCATGTGTGGCAGAATTCATAGAGAAATGGAAAGATATAAACTTGAATTCTTAATCTTACATCTTATTTCTATAGAATGATGTGCTTTTCCTTGTCAAAGTTATGTTGTTGACAGTTTGGATTTATAACAACGCATTCAGAAACCTTGAGTTTTTATAACAGAAAATAATGTATCATTAGGCACTCTGAAAAGATAATGAGGCATTTACTACTTCTTGTTCATTTTGGTAGGGTTGCTAGAAACAAACATTAACTTTTACAGACTTGGCATATGGATCATTCATGAAGTAGGCAGACAATGCATGATATAGTTAGCAGCTTGAATTATTCCTTAATAAATTATTCATGCTTCTAATTTATTTAACCATTTTCCTTCTCTTACAATATCTGAATTATTCTCATATCCATGTGACAGGAGTACATTAGCATTAACAAGGACAAAGTTAACAACAACAAAAAATTAAATTGTTGACCAAAGAAGCCATGGTCAAAATAAATGAAACTAAGGAAGTACTTCCAGAGAAGAGAACGGTATCATTCAGAGGAAATGATTTAATTTTGGGTCTTAGTTTCCCTTAGGAATTTGAATACTTCATTCTTAATGAGATAAGATAAATAATGTGCCAGGTACTGCAAGTTCTACCTAGAGCTACATTCGACGTTAGGTGGAATGAGGTTCCTATCTGGTTGTTGTGGTCAATAAGCAGAGATTTCCTGAGAGATCCCATTCTATGTGATAACCCTAGCATGCCTGTAAAGGGTCTTGAACATCTTAAAAAGATTCAGATTACAGAGCTCCTCCTCCAATCATTGTAAATTACGTAATTTGTAAGACTTGTAAGTCATGTTTCATTATTGCATTGTAGCATTATTTTCACCACGATTAACTGCAAATCTCAAAAAAAGAAAAATCCATAGCAACTGGTTAACCTATTGGCATTAATGTTTTTTGGCTAAAAATACACATTATTAAATAATAAGTCAATGGTTCTGCTAATATCATAACTCCTAATCTAATCTTCATTCCTATAAGCCTAGGAATTCAAATTATAGCACATTTATACCACTCTGAGAAAAAGATGTGGAAGAGACCATGTCATTTTAAGTGAACATGGAAGATAAGTAGCTTATTTAGGTGGGAGAATCACATGAGTGATGGAAAGAAGTGAGGAGGTGAAAATGGCAAAGGAAGTTTGGGGTCAATTTGAATGTTCCTTAGTAGGCATGAGAAGACACTGGAAGCCTTTGAATAGCACATTATACAATACCAGCTACTTTTTGAGAAGACAATGGAGCAGCAATAGGCATGTGGATTGGTTTGCAAGGGAAAGGAGAAAGTCGGACTTAACAGAGATGCCGTTCATATGCTCCAATAAGAAGATATGATGGTTAAACCAGTTGTGGCTACTATAATGGAGAAGAGTATATAGATTAAAACCACACAGGAGGGAAAGGATAAGAAAGGAAGGAAGAAGAATGGAAAGATGGAGATGCCCTATAGGGAGGTGGATATGAAGAACTCAAGGTCAGAAATGTGGCCATGTAATGGAGACATATTAAAGAGGGGCTATTTAAAGCCACTAGTTTGGATGAGAATATTAAGAATGATAGAAAGCATAACAGGATAATCAAGACAGAAAACTGAAGGACACTTCCAATGGCAAGAAGAGTAGGGAGAGGAGCTAAAGGAGGAAAAATATAACTTATATACAAAGCCTGGGAGAGCAAGGATAGTATAGTATCTTTGAAGGCAAAGAGAAAACATTACAAGGAGCATTTCAAAATTGTCAAAAACTCTGGAAGGAATGCAAAATGGTTCAGCTACTATGAAAAACAGTTGGTGGTTCCTCAAAAAGTTAAACACAGAATTACCATATGATGTAGCAGTTCCACTCCTAGGTATAAACACAAAAGGACTGAAAACTTGTACTTAAACAAATATATGTACACGCATGTTTGTAGCAGCACTTTTGCAATAGCCAAAAGGTGGAAACAGACCAAATGACCATCAGTGAATGAATGGATAAACAAATTGTAGGCTATCTATACAAAGTAACACTATTCAGCTATAACAATAAAAATGAAGTAGTAATATATGCTGTAAAGTGGTGGATCAACATTGAAGACATTATGCTAAGTGGAAGAAGCCAGTCCAAAAGGCCACATACTGCATGATTCCATTTATATGAAATATCCAGAATAGGTAAATTCTCAGAAACAGAATGCAGATCAGTAGTTGGCAGGAACTAGGGGGATTGAGTGTTTAAGGGTTAAGAGGCTTTTCTGGGGGGCGGTGATGAAAATATTTTG
>NW_011888810.1:704263-711961 GCF_000151845.1 Pteropus vampyrus
GATTAACTGCAAATCTCAAAAAAAGAAAAATCCATAGCAACTGGTTAACCTATTGGCATTAATGTTTTTTGGCTAAAAATACACATTATTAAATAATAAGTCAATGGTTCTGCTAATATCATAACTCCTAATCTAATCTTCATTCCTATAAGCCTAGGAATTCAAATTATAGCACATTTATACCACTCTGAGAAAAAGATGTGGAAGAGACCATGTCATTTTAAGTGAACATGGAAGATAAGTAGCTTATTTAGGTGGGAGAATCACATGAGTGATGGAAAGAAGTGAGGAGGTGAAAATGGCAAAGGAAGTTCGGGGTCAATTTGAATGTTCCTTAGTAGGCATGAGAAGACACTGGAAGCCTTTGAATAGCACATTATACAATACCAGCTACTTTTTGAGAAGACAATGGAGCAGCAATAGGCATGTGGATTGGTTTGCAAGGGAAAGGAGAAAGTCGGACTTAACAGAGATGCCGTTCATATGCTCCAATAAGAAGATATGATGGTTAAACCAGTTGTGGCTACTATAATGGAGAAGAGTATATAGATTAAAACCACACAGGAGGGAAAGGATAAGAAAGGAAGGAAGAAGAATGGAAAGATGGAGATGCCCTATAGGGAGGTGGATATGAAGAACTCAAGGTCAGAAATGTGGCCATGTAATGGAGACATATTAAAGAGGGGCTATTTAAAGCCACTAGTTTGGATGAGAATATTAAGAATGATAGAAAGCATAACAGGATAATCAAGACAGAAAACTGAAGGACACTTCCAATGGCAAGAAGAGTAGGGAGAGGAGCTAAAGGAGGAAAAATATAACTTATATACAAAGCCTGGGAGAGCAAGGATAGTATAGTATCTTTGAAGGCAAAGAGAAAACATTACAAGGAGCATTTCAAAATTGTCAAAAACTCTGGAAGGAATGCAAAATGGTTCAGCTACTATGAAAAACAGTTGGTGGTTCCTCAAAAAGTTAAACACAGAATTACCATATGATGTAGCAGTTCCACTCCTAGGTATAAACACAAAAGGACTGAAAACTTGTACTTAAACAAATATATGTACACGCATGTTTGTAGCAGCACTTTTGCAATAGCCAAAAGGTGGAAACAGACCAAATGACCATCAGTGAATGAATGGATAAACAAATTGTAGGCTATCTATACAAAGTAACACTATTCAGCTATAACAATAAAAATGAAGTAGTAATATATGCTGTAAAGTGGTGGATCAACATTGAAGACATTATGCTAAGTGGAAGAAGCCAGTCCAAAAGGCCACATACTGTATGATTCCATTTATATGAAATATCCAGAATAGGTAAATTCTCAGAAACAGAATGCAGATCAGTAGTTGGCAGGAACTAGGGGGATTGAGTGTTTAAGGGTTAAGAGGCTTTTCTGGGGGGCGGTGATGAAAATATTTTGGAACTAGATTGAGGTGGTGGTTTCACAACATTATGACTATATGAAATGCCACTGATATGCTCACTTAAATGCTTAATTTTATGTTACATGAATTTTACCTCAATAAAATTAAAGATGAAAAATTCAAAATAAGTTTCCAAATGCTTCAGAGAATTCAGGTGGCCTTAAGACTAAAAAAATGTCTAAAGAAATCAGCTGTTCAGTTTCCATGATCTTCAAAAGAGCCATTTAAGCAAAGTGTTGAGGTTAGGAGCTCCATCTTGGAGCATTAAGGTGTGAGTTTGGGATTAAGTAGAGATGCTGAACGGAAACTATGCTTTCAAGAAGACTGGTGAAAGAAAGGGCGGTGGTATGAAGATAAAATAGCCCTATAAAAATGTGTTATAACCTGAGAAGATCTCAGCATGTTTGAAGACAGTGGAAGACGCAGAGAAGAGGAAACAACTGAAGGTGTAAGAGAGAAAAAAGGAGCTCGTGGTGAAAATAGAAGCAGAAAGCACTGGGTTCGAGAGCACAGACGAAGGGATGTATCACAAAGAGGAGACAGAGTTGGTTTTCCTCCGAGAGGAGACGGAAAGATTGGAAGCGGGCAGAGATGGAAGAGAGGATTGAGAAAGCTCAAGGTGGAAGGTATACACTTTCAGCATTGAAAAATGCATGGCCTGCTACAGAAAATTGTAAGCCGTGGAGTAGGGCTTATTGCTTAAGTAAAAGGAAAAGTCTTGTAGTGGGGCTCAAGGCAATGAGCAATAAATTAAGGATAAATAAGTACAGAGTAGCAGTAAAGGCAGGAACCTGTATAAAGTGAGTGGCTGCAGTTCCATGAGAGCAAATAAGTCATCCACCAAATCCTTTCCACATCACCTTCATCCTGTTTTCCAAAAGCTTTTTGCCTACATCTATTAACCTTTTCTTGTTCGTTTCAGCCCTATCCTTATAGGTACTTGAGTTCTTTTTGAATCTTGAGTCTATCATCCAATGAGGATCCAGAGCTGTGAAAGTTACAAACTAAAAAAATGTCTTCATATCTTCATTTCCATCATTGGGGTGAACTCAGTTAGGGCCACGGACTGTAGGTAGAAACCATTGTCTAGGCTGACATAGATTATTTTTTAGACCTTTTGGATGCATTTAGTTAAGCGATCTGAATCTACTTTACTAATATTCAGTAATAATATTCAGCTCATATTTCTCTATCTTGACAAAAAGAGATAAGATATTCTGTTAAATGTTTTTTAAACAGTCTGAGTACTAAGCATGACTCTGAAATTTTCTATGTCGGACCTTGGAGAAATCACATATCTTTTCCAGGTGTTACTTTATTCATCTGTAAAAGTAAGATAATAGTACTTGTTTCATAGAATTGCTGTCAAATGACATAACATAAGAAATGCATTTAGAGTGGTACTTGACACTGAGTTTGGGATAAATAAATGTTAGCTATGATTAGCATTATTAACATCAATATTCATTCAATCTCTGGCATTTGTTTATTCATTAAGTATTTATTCAGTGACAAATATCATGTTAAATGCTAGATTTACAGCAATAAACAAGTTAGTTACAGTCCCTACTCATATTGAGCATATAATTTTACTTTACTTAATAAACCAACACCAAAATTATCAGATTTATGTAGAATTTGAATAAATATAGGGGGAATTATTATTTTTTGCACTTATTTTTTCTGATTCAGTTTCTGAGTCTTTTTACTTTTTTCTTTCCTTTTTTAGAGACTATTATCCAAAGGCCTGAGTGAGAGAGGAAATCACAAGACAACAAGGCAAATAAGACTGACAGCCATGGTCTTTGCTAACGAGGTCTAAATTGAATAAGGGACTTAGACTAAAAAAGCAGTCAAGTCTCAGCTACCTGTATTAACTGGGGTTTGTGAGACTGGACAATGAAAGGAACAAAATGATACACTCTGATTAGCTGCCTTAAATCTCACAGTAGAGCTTAAAAAAAGAAAAGAAAAAAAAAAGAAAAGAAAAGAAGAAAAGAAAAGGAAAGAAAATAGTAGCGTATATTGACATCTGGAGTGAGAGGGATGGGCAGTGGGTGGGGGGAGCTTCAGAAAAAGCCTGGTTATAGTAATTAAGGCCATTCCTTGGGTCTCTTGGAGAACTACCATTGTTTATAGCTTTGTAACTTCAAAGAAAAGGAGTTGTAAAAAGTTGCTGTCAATAGAAGCCCAATTTGCCTGACATGATGAAGGGGTTGTTTGACAATGCCTACCTTTAGTCAAAAGGTTTTGCTGCAAAAAAAATTGAAAATTGAAGGAACCATATGATTTCCATAAAGGGCTAGGACGCGAGAGAGACTGTGTAGACACTAGGGGAAGGAAATACTCCCTCTTGGATCTCTGCTCCAATTTTCCTTTATTGTTGGAAGAGAAAAAGAACACTGGGAAAGTTTCCATAGTCTCCTCCTCTGAAATATAAGAGGCTGGAGGGAAATCAACTGGGGTCAGAGCAATAAGCTCCATCCAGATGAAGACTGCCTCTCAATCAAGGATGTTTTAGAACTGTTGCTTACAGGACAGTCTCAAATTTTTTGAGCTCATTGGCTTTGTATAACCCTCAAATATTCATATTACTCTGTCTCTGAGAGAAGCTCTTTCTCCTTTTAACAGCCTCCCCAATTGGTTATGTTCACCAGTCTTTGGAGACTAGCAACTGCTGAGAGCATTAAGATGCTGTCTTTGTCAGCATTTGAAATTTCTCTGCCTATGTGTAAGTCCACTGATGTGTTAAATTCTGAAATGTTATATAGGGTATTGCTTAAAGTAATTTTTTTTTGAGAATTGATCTTTCTTTGCATTATTGAGAAAGAAGAGCAAGTGTTAACAAAATCTATTTTCTGTTAAAAAAATCATACTTTGATGACTACATACACACAATATTTGCTTTTAAATTGTTGCTACCTCTTGCCTTATTTAAAAAAGATAGAAGCAATTCAGCAAATAAAAATAGCAGACCCTGCAGTAGACCCTAGTAGGATATAAGTACTCTTATTGTTGTTGTTGTCATCTTTTTTTAATGTAGTACTGCTGGGGCATATGGATCTGAGCATTTCTACATCTATTAGCAGGAGCCAGAAAAAAGACAAAGTCAACTCTGAGATTACACCTTGGCCAGAGGTTAAAAATGCTTCTTGTTTGCCTATGTGATAACTTGAGACACCACTTGGCTTTGCCTGAACGAGCCATTAAGTTGAGGGTCAAACAGCATCAACAGCGTACCCTAAGAAGAGTTGCCACCTTGGCATTCATCACAAATAAAGCTCAGGCCACAGAGACCTACAGTCCACAGGTGTCTACCCAACACAGGTGGATTAGAGCAGTGGTCCCCAAGTTTTTTGGCACCAGAGACCAGTGCTCCTATGAGGATCTACTGCCTGACCATCTGAAGTGGAGCTCAGGTGGTGATGCTGACACTGGGGAGTGGCTGCAAATACAGATGAAGCTTTGCCCACTTGCTTGCCTCTCACCTCCTGCTGTGTGGCCCAGTTCGTAACAGGTCACAAACCAGTACTGGTCCAAGCCCTGGGGGTTGGGGACCCCTGTATTAGAGGATATAATTGGCTGTGGCCATAATGCTCTTCTTTGCTATTTTTTCCTTCAAGTGCTCAGACTTCTGCCTTAAAAGTTTGGTTGAAGATTATATAATGTGTTGGGTGGAGAAGGACTGAATAAATAAATGGTACATCCTCTCCCTGTTCCTTTGCTACCTAATTTTTGAGTATTGAGACCAAAGAATTAAATGGAGACAATCCATGGTCTCTATTAAAGATTGTGCTCTCTTATCATTGGAGCTTTTTTGTTTGTTTGTTTGTTTGTTTAAATCAGAAATTAGAATCAGAAATTCACAATTAGAATGCACTTGTATTGATTTACACAATTATAAAGATAGGTTAGAAGCATATCAGAGTGCCTAGAAAAATGTGCATTTTATCACATTATCTTATTCTATCAAAGATATTAGGTGAAAATTTCTCTCTACTAGTGCTATATTCCTTTTACTTGAAAAACCCCAGCACCAGTGGGAGAGCTAGCTATGGATAGAACACTGGACCTGGGGAATCACTGTGGATTTGAATACTGAGGATGCAACTTGACCTAAGAGGTATCTCTTGACTTCTTTTAGTCTCGGTTTATGATTCATAAAACAGAAATAACACTATCTGCTTCATAAGGTAACGTCTGAAATAAAGAAACTGATGGCCAAGGAGACATTTACATTTGGAAAACTAGTGCCGTTTTCATGAGGTTCTTTCTCCAAAGATTCTATTCAGGAGGAAATTTTTAAAAAGTGTCATGACAACACAGTACTTGTCCACCCACCTGAAATTCTTTAGGAGTTTTGCTCAGCTCTGCATTCATTTTTTATTTCTAATCACTTTTTATTTTCCTATGTCATTTTATAGTCTTTACAGGAGAATAGAAAAGCACTAGTTCCATTGTAAATGTCAGTATTATTACCAAAATAGCATTGACTACATAAAATCAGAAGGTTCAGGCTCAACTCTCAGTTCTGCCACTTGCGACAGATGATGACATTGGCTAAATTACACAGCCTCTCTGAGCCTGAACTACTTCTGTATCTGCAAAGTAGGAAGCAGGTTACCAGTGGCACAGGTTGGCTATGAGGATCAGAGGAACAGACGTATGTGTGAGAGCATCTAAGACAATGCCCTAACTTGTGGTAGGTACTCAGTGAATGAGTCTTTCCATCTTTCTTTCAAAATATATAAATGTTCTCATAGGATGCCAGGCTAGCCCTGTCCAGCTGGTAGCCATTTGCTACCTGTGGCTATTAAGCACTTAAAATCCAGCAAATTTACATTGAGATGTGCTATAAGAGTAAAATATACGTTTTAAAAATATACACTGAACATGAATTTAAAAATTTAGCATGAAAAATGTAGAAAATTCATTAATAATGTTCCCATTGATTACTTATTGACATGATAATATCTTAGAGAAATGATATATTATAACATGTATTGGGTTTTATATATACATTGGTTTAAATTCATATACATATAGAGAGAGTATCCATTTCTATGAAATTTAACCTAATATGTATATATTGGGTATGTGTAAATGTGTGTATAAGGATAGACATTGGGTATAAATACGGTTAAATAATATATGTTATTAAAATTCATTTCATGTTTTTTTTAATGTTACCATAGAAAATTTAAAATTACACATGTCTCATATTTTTCTATTGAATCATACTGCTGCATGACACAAAATCTTGAATTTCCACAAATGAAAAAGAAGCTGCTTTTCATTATCTAGACTTTCTGTGGAATCAGTTATTTTTCTCCAAGCATTTCAATTAAAGTTAATCTTCAGAATATAGTTTTTTTAGATTCTGATCCACAAAATGATCTGTTATCTAATTAAATTAATGAATCAAAGGATGCCTTTTTATCTACATTTGAACAGTATTCTGAAACTAAGAATCATAAACATAACAATTTAGTCATGTGTCAAAATGTAACAGCCCAATACCCTACTCTAGGCCCAATTCTTGGATCTGTACCATAATTTTTGATATACGTATTTTCCTTAATTTGTGTAAGAGTTAAATGGGTACCAATTTTCCTTAATAGTAACTAGGGAGGCTTTTGCTATGAAGAGTGGTACTTTGCAGGTTTTTGAAATTATCACACTTGTTAAACTGATGCACATTAAGTATCTATAGCTTTACATTCTTCATTTATTAATGGCCACATTAAATGCACAAATTGGTTCTCCACTGTGGTGTTTGTAAAACATATTTTATGTGAGTAAGATCAATATCATTGACCAGCTTGACAGACTCCAAGCCACTCCTAGTCAGTGTGATTAGATCTTGAGACAAGGCAATTAATTATATCATAAACTGGCTGCTCTCATTCTCAGGGATGCTTAAACCAAATGGAGTCAAGTCACCTGCATGCAGTGTGACAGGCGCATTGGAGGTTAGATGACGTGGACATCTAATGGAAAAACAAACAGATGGGATTCAAATGGTTGGCTCAAGGTTGAAAAAAATGGAGTTTACCTCAGTAACAAATGTGCAAAAATATTTTTGTCTAGAATATGTAAGATCAGAAAAAAATGGAAAAACATATACAGAGATAACTCACTGAGTATTTCAGTTAAGAACAAATGATGGTTCTCTGTATCTATGAGTCTGTTTCTGTTTTGTTTTGTTTTTTTTTAGACTACACATATAGGTGAAATCATACAGTATTTGTCTTTCTCTGCTTGA
>NW_011888810.1:712011-713034 GCF_000151845.1 Pteropus vampyrus
TCTCTGTATCTATGAGTCTGTTTCTGTTTTGTTTTGTTTTTTTTTAGACTACACATATAGGTGAAATCATACAGTATTTGTCTTTCTCTGCTTGAAAAATTGCACTTAGCATAATACCCTGAAGGTCCATCCATGTTGTCACAATGGCAAGATTTCATTCTTTTTTATTGCTAAGTAATATTCCATTGAATATATATACCACATCTTCTTTATCCGTTCATTTATCAATACAATTTTTGTGCGAATCTTCTGTTAGCTCTGGATTAGGGACTTTATCTCTATCTATCTATCTATCTATCTATCTATCTATCTATCACATACATACATACATATTTAATTCTGTGTACTCCATTATGGCATCTACGCAAGGTAGAGGTGTTATCACTATTGAACAGATAAGAATACTGAAACTCAAATGAGTTAGGTGACTTTTCAGTGCCGTACAAATGGTAAATACTAAATGTATAATTAGATCCCAATTTGGGTCACTTCAGATCCCCCTTAACATCATCAACAAAAACTCAACTAAATATCTCAGAGCATATGCGCGTGCAATGACAGAGGGGCACCCAGCCGCTGCTTTTGAGCCCCAGCCTACCGTTCCCTAGAAGTACCTCACAAATGGAACCCTGAAATCTTGCAAAGTGGTGGATTTAGAAGTTGTAATCCCCCCAAGGGTCAAGGCACATAATTACCAACAATATTAAAATTGGCTTCTGAGCAATGGATGACATGTTTTATATTTTTATTTTAAACATTAAAAACAAAAACAACTGTTTCTCCCAAGTTGTTCCTTTTTCTGATTGTTCCTTTTATTTTATTTTTTTGGAGCTATTTCTATCCTGATTCTTGAAACTGGATTAGGAGCCAAAATTATGTCTTTTAAATTGCATGTTTATAATAACGATGATCAACCAAGATAAACAAGCCTTAAATTTAGCTTTTTCAGGTTCTGTCATAACTTTCTCTATTCATTTTATTCTTTCAGGGATTTTTAAAGGACAAAAAATGGGATATATATAT
>NW_011888810.1:716714-717797 GCF_000151845.1 Pteropus vampyrus
GAGGACATTATGCATTGATTTCCAGTTAAGAAGTGTAAATTGTTCATAATTAACATTTAAATACTGCCAAGTCTTTTGATGTTTATTAAGTAGGTTCATAGAAATAAAAAATCCTCTCCTGGAAGTCTAGTCAGTGTTTCATATAAAATGGGCACCTGAGGAATGGGAATGGTCACGATTCAAGTTCCTTGTAATCCTGAGTTCTCTACAGGTTGTAGAAGTGATCAAATTTGGTCATTTAGGAAGGGAGAAAGGATTGGGTTGTCTTGATCTGCCTGGTTCATTCACTGAGCATGTCTTATAAGTCTGGCTTTGATGACACAATGATGAGGAATAACCAGCATTTTCATGGCACTTTGGGCTGAGCATTATTTTAAATAGTTTGCATATATTTACTCATTTAATCCTTGCAACATATCTATGAAGTTGATACTATTATGAACCCATTTTACAGCTGAGGGAACTGGAGCAGAGGTGGTAAGGGCATCACCAGGAATCATTTCAAGGTGTCTGGCTCCAAGGCAGTGTTCGTGGCCTCCCTGCATGGGAGCTATGTCTCTGAGTTCAGGAGCTCAGAATTGAGAGAGAACAAGCACAAATAAATCAGACAGCTAAAGTTTAGTGCTATGATGGAAGGAACCAGGAAGTGTTCTATGAGGAGCGTGGAAGACAAAACACCTAACTAGACAAGGAGACAGTAAGAGAGGTGGCCCTGAAAAATGGAAATCGTGGCAGTTCCAGACAAATCAAAGGACTCAGCCATGCCAATTGGTGCTAGCCCTGGGGCAGCTAGGGCCATGGGAGAGGGGACATAATCCAGATGGAGGAGAAGTGAGAATGAACAGGAGGGGGAGTGTGGCCAATTCAAGAAACCACAAGTAACCAGTTTTGGTATTGGGGAGGGGGCAAGCCCAGGGTTCAACATAGGGAAAGTTGTGAAAGGAATCACTCAATCCACTCATGCATTTATTCAAAAGACATTTACTGAACACCAAACTATATGCCAGGAACTGTGTTGGGTGCTGAGGATAGAGCAGTGGACATACCAAAAAGGAAGGAAAAGGGAAAGAGGAAAAAAGGAAG
>NW_011888810.1:718572-745857 GCF_000151845.1 Pteropus vampyrus
CTTGACTTCATTGAGTTCTTTAATTGATGTCAGAATTCCTTGCCATAATCTACAGTCACAGAAGCTAAAATTTCTTAACTCAGAAACAAACAAACAGACAAACAGTGGCAGGTTTTTTTGTGGGGAGGGGCAGGTTGATAAATGTTATGAGTCTCATTTACACAGCAGATAAAGACACCTCTACCCAAGAAGTATAAGGAATGAAACAGAGCTTTTCTATGTAACCTTTGAAGCCCTATATACAAGGTAAATAAATAAATAAAACTGAAACTAAACACCCTGCTGTCTTCCTGCTCATCATGGTCAGGCAGTGATGGACAGCAGATTCGATGGAGATAAGCCACAGTTCTGTCCAGACATAGGTGAGTCAAATTCATCATTGCTTTCCACAGGCAAGAAAACCCCACTGTGCTCATGTGGTTAACCCTGCCCTCCTCCATGGCAATTCCTCCTCAACTGTCAAAAGACCAAGACTTAAACTGCTTCTCCGCCCTCTCAGATCTAAGGTGATCTTACACAGTCTAGGCAGGTACTAGCTTCTGGGAAGCTTATTGAAAATGCATAAATAGATGAGCGTCTATAATTCAACCATCAACAATTGGACTTCACTAATTCAGGCTACAGACTTTCCAGGTTAAAGGAGGTTGCAGGTAGCAGATAAAAATAAGAGAGGCCATCCTTTTATTAATGAAGAGCTGGGCTCCGGTTACTGCAGCCGAGCCTTGCTTCACTGGAATTACATTTATTTTAAAGAATACTTCTGTCCAAAATATGCTGATATAAAATTAACCACTGTGATATCTCTCCATATCTCTCTTGCTTATGCTGGGTGTCCTGCTGCCCTCTCTGAGCACACCTTCTATTCCTTTCTGCTCCCAGTCTCCAGCTTCTGTGTCATGGCCTCAGTGAGGACACTTAGCCCCCAGTTCCTTATCTTTTCTCTAGGGGTTCCAAAATGATACTATTGATGGTACAAGTCATCTGGTATCTGGTGCTGCACCCAATACGACAATTCTATGATGTCAGCTCTGTTCTTATCCCTCTTTCATAGATGAGAATGTTAAGGTTTAGAGAGCTGAATGACTTGTCCAAGGTCACATCATAGCTGGTGGAGCAGAAATTTGAACCCGCTTAAATTCTAAACCAAAGTCAAAGCCCTACCCCCAAGCTGTTCTTCCTCCTCATGTTTACCCTGAGATCTTGTTCCATATTCCCAGCTGTCTCCTGGACATCTCTATCAAGATGTCCCCAGGAGCCACCAACTCAACTCATCCAAGCCTGACTAGATGTCTTTCCCAACCACTCCTTCACTGACTGGTCCAATCCATCTCCATTCTCCTAGACTAGACAATCTAGAATCATCAGGATGCTGAATCTTGGCTCTTTCTTCCTTCAAACCATACTTTTCATTTGTTGTTTTTCTCTATGCCTTCTGTAATACTCTAATACTCATGTAATACTCATGCCCTCATCTCTTGACCAGTGGACGGCGGCCACAACTATCCAGGTGACATATCCTTCTGATGAACAAAGTAGCAGGAATGAAAATGGGTGTCAGGACAGAGAAGCCAGAATCTCAGTCTCATTTCTGCCAATTTCAAGCTAGGGGATCTTGGTCAAGTTCTCACATTGGTGGGAAAGGGGTTACATCAGCAGCCCCACAGGGAGGTCGTGAGGGTTAGAAATAATGCATGTGTAAGTGTACATTGAGATGTAAACACTTAAGAGAATCTCACTAAATAATATAGGTTCTCACTCACCTCTTTGTGCCTCCGTTTCCCCATCTGTAAAATGGGGACATTATGTCCTCATAGGTTACTGGGAAAATGAAATGAGTCATCATTTGTGGTCAGTGAGAACAGCACCTGTCACACAGTGGATACCATGAAAGCATTGGCTGTCATTACCAGCTCAGCCTCCCCTGTCCTCTCTTCTTTAAAGGCACAGAGCAGCATTCACCTTTGTCTCCTTGGTTGGTACTTAATCAACATATTCATTTATTTCTCCTTCCCAACTAACAGCTAAGCTAACTTGCGTATCACAGATTTCCCTCTCTAGCAGTTGGTTTGCTTGGCTGCACACAGTAGGGCCTCAAAAATACCAACTGATTATCTGTGAATGACTGTGCTTTCCTCACAGGGATTCTTTGGCTAACTATTTTGGTTTCCTATCCTATTCTTTTTCTCTTCTCTCTCTCTCTCTCTTTTTTTTTTGGGGGGGGGGACTTTTTATTATGGACACAAGGTTTGTTTTCAAAACTTGTAAATGACTGGAGTGGGGAGATGGATGTCCTATTCTGCTGGAGTCGGGCAAACTGAATGACACAGCAGTCTCCACTGCTGTATAAGAAGCAAACAATTGCAGCCAGGCTTTGTCATTAATGTTCTCAGACAGCAGCAAATGACAAATGACTGGGGCTCTGAGGGCCTTTGCATCAAGAAGGGTGTCTTTCTGGGACTCAAGACCAGCTCTTCAAAGCTGAGTCTCTTGGTTTTGAACCCTAGTCTCTCAGCCTGTCAAGGTGGCATTTGTCCTGGGAAGTGCCCAGAATCTTTTCTGCTCTGCTTTAAGCTAAACCTTACTACATTATCTTTTATGGATTTAAAGATAAGCCACCAATAACGATGAACAATATTCATCTAAATACATCCCATCCCACATGCAAACCTCTTTATGTGACTCTCCGTACCATTCACTTGCTCACAAGAAGCACTTTGTGCTGCACATCCAGGCAATTTGGTTGCTCTAGAGAGTTGCCAAGTCATTTATATCCCAAGTTAGTGAGTGAACTTGCTGTGAAAATGACCAAGGCTAGGTAAGAGAAAAGCTTGCATTTGTGGTGCCAGTGGGTTTCCACATTGGTATGTATTCACCAAGACCCCACTTTTTTTTTTTTAAACGTTAGTGGCACCCTGGGTTCATTTTTAGCTTTCTATCAACCCTTAACTCACAGATTCACAGAAGTAAAAGAGAATTACAGTTTGTCTGGTCCAGGAATGGCAAATAGAATTCATCCCATTTAGAAATATCTCTAAATGATCAATGGTTGGTAGCTTCTAGAAGCACTGCATTGGGAAACATACTCAGGTCAAGCCATTGGTGATTACTGATAGTTGCCATGGGTGTGGTGACAGAGTAGGGCAATACACAGGCTACTTATTTGCCATCCTAGACTATTTGACCCCTCTAGTCTGCAGATAAATAAGTTATATGATTCTTTCAAGATGATACAGATAGCATTGACAGATAAGCAACACTCACATTGCCAGTTGTACTGTCTCTGCTCCCTAGCTGTGGAATCTGTTTACTCCTCCACCCATACTCCATCACTGAACACAATTAGAAGATAAATCAGGATTATGGGGGAATGTGGCAGTGAGAATCACAGGCTTTGAAAAATTGAGTAAGACCAGGTCAGCAGATAGCAGAAAAAGCTAACCGTACCAAGCTGAGGTCATGCCGTTATTATTGTTATTATTGTGCGAGGGTCTTGCTGTGTGTCTTCCCTTTTTATAATCAAGAGTCTCTGAGCTCCTGGTGAAAGAGAAATGGATGAGTCCATTGTAGCAAAACATCTCTGGATGACATAGTCAGGAAGACTGAAGGGCAGTTTGTGGTACTCTTAAAGTGTGTGCGTATGTTTGCAAGTGCAAGATCGGCATACATGTGCATCTGGAAAAGAATGGACACCAGTGCATGGCAAAAGAACAGTGCCATATGCAATGGTTGCCTTGCTATACAACTCTAGCAGGCCACTGCGTTTTTTGTCTGCCCAACATCCATTTTGCTTCCTTGGATAACATGATCCTAATTTACTTTAAGTTCCCCTCTTTCGCTCTCAGTTCCTTTGTTTTAGGTGGGGTTGACTTCACTCTGCTTCAGGACAAGGCACGTGACCCAGACTTAGCCGAATGGAGCATTACAACCCAATGGACATGGAGCAGGGATGGATGCATGATCTAATGAGAACCAATGAAATTTGATTTCAAGAGTTTGTTGGCAGTATCAACAAACTCTTGAAATCAAGAGTTTTTGGAGGAGATGGTATCTCAGGTGACTTCAGACTGGGGGAATGAAGTGGAACTACCAAGACCTCTGCAATAGGAAGCAGAGAGATATGTGACTGTCTAAGACTGAAGCCAATAGAAGGAAAATAGAAGCACAGGATGGACACAGATCAAAGCTGATGTCATCATTTGGGCATCAACACATAGCCATGCCTGAAGGCAAAGCCATCTCAGAAATATTTTAGTTACATGAACCAATAATTTCCATCCCCATAGCCTCCCACCATTTTTTGAGTTGGGTTTCTGTCATCTGTAACAACAAAAGAATCTTGGACAATGATAAACCAAAGTTCCATTTTCCACATAAGACATAGACTCCAGTGTTCCCCCTCAGACCCAACTTATCCCAATTAGCTGTGTTACCTGCAAGGGGCCCTGGATGTCTTTCCCCCCGACAATCACGAGTTCTGCCATGTCGTCCACATGGGGTGTCCGGGCGTGGATGAACAGAGTCTTGCCCACCGCAGTTATGTTTCTCAGGGCGACTAAACCACCTTCATTGTTCACCCTGAAGTATGGGCTTGAGACTTCATAGTGCAGCTTGTCATTTCCCTTACAATCACTGAAGTTCACTGATGAAAACAAAACCAAACAAACAAAAACAGAAAGAGTGTGAGGAAGTTGGGCATATATCTTTGACCAATCAATGTGGATTATCACTCCTCATCCCAGATCCACAAATGCTTCCCCTTAACCCATAGCACCCCCTGTACTCCTGTGACTTTGATCATGCTAAAGGACTTCACTCCATCAAGCCCTGTCCTTGATAACCTCCCATGTCCCAGGCAGGTGCTAAGCAATGAGGATGCAGAGAAACAGGACCATATTCGTGCCCTTGAGTGTAGTGGGTGAAGTGAACAGTCATATATGACACAGTGATTTTTAGGGATGTGATCTAATCCTGTAGGTATGAGGTAATGTGGCAGAACTAGATGGCTCAGGAGACTTGAGGGACAGCTTCATGGACATAATGTTTGAGCTGGGTCTTGAAGATGTGTGGGAGATTAGAAGGCCCCCGGGAAGGTGGAGGGCATTCTTGGTTATTCAAAGGCATGGGAGTGGTAGTGAAATAACAAAACAAACTCAGAAAGAGAACTAACTTGGTGCACTTAGATCAGAGGCAAATTTGAAATAGGACAAAGACATGGGGATGACAAGGGAAAGACTGGAGATGAAGCTGAAAATGTCCTTTGGAGACAAATTGGGAAACACCACTAAGTTAGGCTGCTGCCCAGTAGCCTTGAACTATTTTTAGTGTTGAGAGGGTCAGGTCAGCTGTGTGTTCTGGTTCCAGTGTAGAACAATGCTTCCCACAGGTTACATGCATCAGGATCACACGGGAGCTTTTTAAAAATCCTGAGGACCCAATCCAAAGATTCTAATTTAGTAACTCTGGGTTCTAGAGAGTGGTTTGGAGAAGGGAAGAAGAGAGGCCAGGAAAACCAGTTAGTTCAGTGTTCTACCAATGATGTCTGGCCTAGATCAAGGCAGTAGCTAGATAGATGTGAGCATAAATCTCTATAGTTGAATGGCCAAGTTACATGTAAGAAGGAATAGGGAAAAGCAGCTGTCCTGGAGGAACCACATGGAGTGCAGGGGCATTGCCACAAGGAGCAGTTGTGACAGCCCATCACCCTCCCTTCTGTGGTGTGTCTGTACCTGGTACACATATTACCAAAGGCACCACAGTCCATCGTCTGTGCACACGTCTACCTGACTGCCTTCCTCGGTAGACTTCCAGGACCCTTGGGGTTAAGCATAGAATTGTACTACTTGCATTCTCCTTCCCCCTACTTTTGTTTTCTTAGCTCTCTGCAGAACGGATTTGTTAGTAAACCTTAATTGAATCAGAGAATAGATATAGAAAAGTACATAAATCAGAATGCACAACTCGATGAATTTTTACAAAGAAGGCACACTTATGTACCCAGTGGCCAGACGTAGACACAAAATATTACCAGTTCCTCTCTTCCTCTCCCTTCCTGAGTAAAATCCCTACATTCCTCTCCAGAGGCTGTACTATCCTAACTTCTAATACCATAGATTAGTTTGACCTGTATTTGCACTTCATTCAAATGGAATAATAGAGTGTGCTGTTTTGTGTCTGGCTTCTTTCACTCAACATTATGTTTGTAAAATTTGTTTATGTGACTGCGAGGCATAGCTGTTTATTATCCTAATCGCTACAAGGTATGCCAGTGTGTGGCTATGCTGAGTTTATTTATCCATTTTACTGTTGATGGGCATCTGGGCTATTCCTAGTTTGAGTCTCTCAAAATATTGCTACTAGGAAGTTTCTTATGTGCCTTTTGAGACATCTACATAGGTCCGAGTTAAAGTCATATAAATTTCTGATGAACCAAGCTGATCTTTCTTTTCTGGGAAGATAATTTTTATGGTAGTAATAATCATATTAGCTGATAATAATAATGGCTAACACCAACTGAACACTTTCAACATGCCAGGCTCAGTGTTAAGCAGTTCACATACCTTATCTTATTTAATCTTTACAACAATGAATGAGGCACGATTCTGATCCCTTCCTCCCACAGTTTATAGATCAGGTAACTGAAGCTTGGAGAAGGTAAAGGAGGTGCCCAACACATGCGGTATGCAAACAATAAAACCAAAAGTTGATCTTGGGTCCCTTTGCTTTTCACCACTACAGGATCTCAATATAGACAATTCCCCACGTAGAATACATCCCTCCTGAAATCCCATCAGAACATGAATATAATGATGTGAGTACCCATTTCAGTCTTGCTCCCAAGTTCCCACCTAGCCCTGAAGTACATTGCATGGTGTCACTTCAAAGTCCCACTGCATTAGGGCTCCAGAGCTGTCCTTGGCTGCCAAGTCAGCTTTAGGGTCATCTTTGTATAGACACACAAGTTGACTCTTGGGAGTCTGCAGTTCTCAACACTTGATCAGTTCCTCTGACATGACTGATTTCAGTTTTTGAAAGTGAACTATGAAGGAGAGACATGAAAGATGCTTTCGTTGTCATCATCAATTAGCATTCATCAGCTAGAGACACACTACTCAAATGACAGGGCCTGCTTGTTGCCTGAATTGCCGACAAGTTGATTCAGGACCTGGCCCCTGGACAGGGTAAAAGAAGGCAATCTCAGCTGAGGTGGGATGGGGGCACACGAAAGCATACAAAAGTCTGTAGGGATTCTAGTTTCCTAGCTAATTCCTTTTCTTCTCTCCCTTCCTCCCTTCCTCCCTTCCTCCCTTCCTCCCTTCCTCCCTTCCTTTCCTTCCTTCCTTCCTTCCTTCCTTCCTTCCTTCCTTCCTTCCTTCCTTCCTTCCTTCCTTCCTCCCTCCCTCCCTCTCTTCCTCCCTCCCTTCTTTTTCTTTTCTTCCATCTATTGTTCCTCTCCTCTTTCTTTTCTTCCCCAAATATTTACTGCGAGCCTACATTAGCTAGATGCTTGGGTTACAGACATTAATTTAAAACCTTTATAAGTAGTAAGGAACCTGTTCCAGAAAGAGGATCATAACATGTGCAAAGGTCCTGTGGCATTCAGGGAACTGGCAATAAGCCAGTGAAGTGGGAGCAGAGACCAAGGGAGAAAACAAGGAAGAGAGCATGGAGATAAGCTGGGCCTAGACAATGAGGGATCTGGAAGACCATATAAAGACTTATTCCTTGAAGAAAGGTTGGATTCTTCCACTGCAACTACGAAATTGACTTGCCTCCATCTGAGTCTCATACAACTATGGATCCCTATTGCAAAATGATGCCAGCACTCAAGGTCCTCCATGTCTGGACTGTTCATTGGCCTCCCCTCTGGCCTCTTTCTTCATTCTATACCTCACACATGCCCATACCTGTGCTTCCATACACCTACTGTTCCGCCCCATCCCTTTGCTCATATTGCTCCCTCTGTGCAGAAGGTGCTTCCCACCTCCTTCACCCTGTTAAGTGTTAGTCATTCTTTAAGATTCAGCTCAGGCAACTTTTCCAAACACCCTCTTTGTGGTCTCAGAGTTTCCTGCACATAGGGCCTTCTGCATCATGTTACATCAATATATCTGCTTGGCGTATCTATTTTTCCCACTAGAATCAAAAGCAGAAATTATATCTTGTTCTTTTATTCATCTCTACATCGCCAGCAACAAACAGAATGCTTTTCCACACAGGAGGTTGTCAATAATAATTCCACTTAACTAAAATACTCCCCAGGGCTAAAATGATGCTCTAGTGGTGATGGATCGGGGTTCCCATTCCATTGCGGGAGCAGGAGAAACTACAGGCGAGGCTAGAATTTAGAATTAAGGCCCCTAGTCACCTCTTATCTTAGTTGAGCCCAGCAATGGAAACGAGTAGGAAAGGAAGGACTTAACCATGGTCTCCTCTTAGTTCCCCAGGTCCTGAGTGCATCCATTCAGGATAGCACTTAGCCTCCCATACTTAGCTTTGGCCAAGCTCGTAGGAAAGCCAGAGGTGGTGGTTTATCTTTCTTCATGACCCCAATAATGCTTCACATAGCCCTGAAGCATAGTTAGGATCCATGTGTGCATGTTGAATGAACGAATATTTTGAAAAATAATAGTAACAATGTCTACCACTTACTGAGTGGTGTCTGAGTGCCAGTCTCTGTGCCAAGGACTGTATACATTCAGCCTTTCCTTTTAACCTCATGGAAATTCTAACCTACAGCAGCATTTCCCTACTTTTTTTATCCACACTCCCCCATCCATGTCTTTTTAGGTATTTTTGCCTAATTGCCACAACTCTCATGAAATTTTAATGTCACAGGTATACTGCATATCTGTATGTATATCTGTACTTTACACACACACACAGAAGTACAATTTTTGGCCTTTTCCCCAAGAATCCATGTTACTACTTTGAGGGCAATATAGCCCCACTAAAATACACAATCTATAAACATCATTCCCATTTTACAGGAGAAGAAACTGAGCCTTGGAGATATTGACTAACTTGCTTAAAATCACACATCCTGAAAAGGCAAGAACATGTCGCCAGTCTGATCTATCTCTGCAGTTCAAGTTCTTGGCACATCGATTTCCCAGGAATGAATAAATGAGAGGGAAAAGGGTAAGGTTCCCCCATCCTGACTCCCTCATCTTCTCACTAATCTTTCTGGAGTCATCAGAGGTACCAGGTGAGGCTACATTGAGAGACCAAACCTATGTTCAGAACCTGGCACATCATATGCACCCAATATAGTCTAGCTCTTTTCCCAAATTGCTGTATCAAAGAGCTAAGGGTTGCATAATTAGGTCTTTTTTTAAAAAAAATTTACTCCTTTTGCTAATTCAGGAACAGGTCCCCAACCCCCAGGCCTCGGACTGGTACCTGTCCATGGCCTGTTAGGAACCAGGCCACAAAGCAGGAGGTGAGAGGCAGGCAAGTGAGCAGTTTCATCTGTATTAGTAGCCGCCCCCAGTGCTAGCATCACCGCCTCAACTCTACCTCAGATCATCAGGCATTAGATTCTCATAGGAAGACCAGTCCCTTGTGCCAAAAAAGTTGTGGTTCTTTATCAAGGCTATGAGAATCACCTGGAGAACAAAAAAACAAAACAAAACAAAACAAAGCAGATATACCCTCCCCAATCCTCAACCAAGATTCTGATATCCTGAGCTGGGCCAGGGTCCTGGCACCAGCATCTTTTTTAAAGCTTCTCAGATGAATTTAATGCAAGCAGGGATTTCAGACAATGGATTGCTAGTTGGGATGGCAGGTATCCACATTTCCCAGCTTTCATTGGCACATAGGGGAGGTTGGAGAACAAGCATGCCAGACACTGCTATCCCAGTGCTTTAAGAAAGGGTGGTTTTAATGGTAGGTTTCTAAGCTCTTTTCCGATCTTGGCTCATGTGTAGCAGCCCTGTGACCTTGGGTAAATCACCCATCTTCTTTACACCTCAATGTCTTCATCTGTTCAGTGAGACCAATAATAGTTCCTCCCTCAGAGGTGCCATCATTCTATGGTATTAAGATAATATGTACCTACATGCACAAAGCACTTAGGACAGACCTTGGTACTCCATGAATAAAAATCATTATCATTGTGATTCTTGTGATTCTGGGAATTAGGGAAGCTACTTTTTCCTTTTCCTGTACAGCTTCCTTCTTCCAGATGGTTTTCCACCTGCCTTCTTGGTCCTTCCACCTCTTTCTAGTCAGGTACCCGTGCTCTAGCCTGCTGGCTGTGTGCGGTTACCATGGTGATGGTTACTATAGGCATCTCTGCTGAGGCTAAAGGAGTGAGGGAGATGATACTGACCCAGTCTTGCCCATTTTTGAATCCTCACACTTGTCTTGGCAAAGCTCTACCTATCTCACATGAGCGGTTGTGAAGGGAAAAATGCCATTAAAGAGGTGAAATTATAGCGTTCTGCCTATAGCAGATTCAACAAAGTTTTGCTAAATACTCTTCAAGTGGATTATTTGTAAAGATAACTTCTTATAAATCTAAGGTATTATTTTTCCTGAAAGCACTGTGCCAAGAGAGCTTTACATTCATGACTGCAGTGAGTCTTCATGTATCATGTATCGGTTGAGGAAGGCACTTTTTTTCCTCTCTGGAAACTGAGACTCAGTGAGGCTAAATGAGGTGAAGGCCACACAGTTAGTCTATGCCAGTTTGTCTAGGTGAATGTATTCCTTCCTTCAATCATTCAGCTTCTAGCCAAACAATTTTGCCATACTTCCAAGCTATTATTCACTTAATATTTTTCTTTTAATTGACTCATGTTATTTATTTATAAAATTATTTAAAGATAATCTTTATAAATACATACTGAAAGTGCCAGATGTAATTTTTCTAATAACATTAAATAAATCTAAGGAGTCGAAGAAAAACATATATTTGTCCTTGTATGTACTAAATAACCCTCACAGTGATGTGCCTTCCAGAAATGCTGGCCTGGGCTACGTTCCTCTCTGCTCACACTTCATTTAGACAATTTCATGTCTGGCTCCACCATCTCAAGTTTATAATATAGGAGGGCTCTCATATAATCTAGGAGGGTTTCTGACATTTGAAATGATATATTTAACGTAAATAATACAGGCTTTAGGAAGATACAAACCTTAGAAGAGGCACAGATCTAGATCATGCCAATGACAGCGATTTTGTCAATATATAAATGACAAATCTTATATCTATGAAGAATATTTAATCAAAAGAGAAATTATTCACCACACTGTTTTTTTTTTCTTCTCTTTCTTGGAGAGAAAAATAACTTTACTCCCCACAGATTATACTCTCACCTTAATCTCCTTATCAAAGGGTTCAATTTAGAGCGTCAGTTCTGCATCATTCTTATATTATTAAACTTGTTGACACAATCAATACGTCAAAGATTCTCAAACTTTTAAATAGAGATACAGCCAGTGCATGTTTTGGAGCACAGAGTTCAAAGAACCTATTAAGGATGAAATTAAATAGTTTTTGTCCATCTACTTAAAAAATGTTTGTTTCTATAGTGACAACCTCCTAAGTAGCTCAGAATGACACTGTGAAAACAACTGAAAGGAAAAATTCTAGCAAACAATTAAACTTGTGAACAAATATTCCAAATCTCTATCTGAGGGGGAAAATGAACTATCTGCACTATTCTGAACCTACAAAGGACTTCCTTACATAGTTTATCACTGTGGCATTTAAAATAGCTTCTGGAAAGAAAAAATTATCCATATAATATATTGTACATGGAGATTTATTAAAATCAATTGTACAACATCATTCTTTCAGATTATCTTTGAACACCCCAGGAGAAGAAGGGAGGAAGTGAAAACTCCCCACCTGGGGAAAAATGCAAATTAGACAAATGGCACCACTCAGCGTTTCAATTACGCTTTCAGCATGTTTCCACTCAAAATGTCTTCTGGGCTTAATGCAAATGTCACAAAAAGACAAACTTTAGCTGGGAGACAAAACCACAATTGAAATGGGAAGTTTGGCACATGAATTAAAGGGCTTAATCTTCCTGACCTTGATTTTATGCTTTTCTATTTCTTTCTTTTGAATGTGGTTCTTAGGGATGAAAATCTAAAGGCATAGATTTATTACCATCTAGAAATGTGTGAGGGAGCAAATTAAGCTGTATTATGATCCCAGGAAATATGAAAATGCAGATGGATTTAAATTTATCTGCAAAATATAAAGCAGTCCTCCTCATGTAGATAGGTATAAACTAATAATATATGGAATTTGTGCTATTCTTATAAGTGTTTTGGATCAGTCTGTGACTTATGTAACTCACATCTTATATGGGCAAATGGTCCTAAATACATTATACGCATTCGTAGAGACTTGCCAATCAGTTGGCATGTAAGTCGTGGGACCTCAGAGTTTAGACTCTGATGGTCAGACTCTACTTATACGCTTGTGTGAGAACATGTGAGGATCAGTAAAACTGTGGGCCCTGAACCAGTCATCCTGGGATTTGTATCCCCTCCCACAGATAGATATGCGTGGATCCACTTCTAGGAATCTATACTCTCACACAAAAGAGAGTGGCTTTGTTTCAGCAGTATGCTTGTAATATAAAAAGTCCTAACTTTTAGCATTTGCCAATGCTTACGGTGTAAATATTCTAAACATGACTGATTTCAGCTACAATGTGCCTTCAAGTGGCTTGCAAATTTTCTAAGCTTAACAATCATCTCTCAGGAGTACAAGCACTAGCTGGCTCCAGCATACCACTGAGACCAGGCAATGACTTTGTGCAGGAAAATGTAAATTGTTTGTTCTCCCTTACACTATCTATACAAAATATCCTAGTACTCTTGGCCTAGTTAGTAAAACAGAATTTAATTGCTCCAACAGCAAGAAGGGCCTGCACACTGGTCGATATGCAAAGTCTTTGCTGGAGCATGAAAAGCCATGCCTTTCGGACAACTGAAGTAGTACTTAGTTCAGAAACATCACATGAACTCTCCCCAGGATACAGACCATCACTTAATTGCTTTTCACATCCTTCAGTATCCCACTGGTACCAACTTCCTTTAAAAAAACCTCCCAGAGCTTAGTCCAGAGGCTCTTTGGACCTGCCTAAGTGAGAGAAACAGAAAGCATTTCCTTTGACTTCCCCAAATACCCTAATTTCTCAAGTATTCTAGTCAATCAAGCTTTCATCAAAATATGTTCCAGTCCACCCACACTGGGCCAGATCCCTAGATGATACGTACAACAGGCACCATCTTCCAGCCTTGATTCATTCTACCCTCCTGATTCCTGAATGCACTGAACTATATCATGTGTTCTATGTCAGGCCTGGAGTCAGTGCTGACATCCATGGAGCTACTGTAAGGTTCTGGGTGCTCCTAACCATGACCAATTAACTCGGGAGTGGATTTCACTGCTAAAGGCTTTGCAGATTTGATGGATACAGAATGCACATAAAACAGTCCTAATACCATCTCCTGTGTCAGTTCCAAACTGGATAAAATAGAGTTCCAATTCTATCATGTCAGCAGAAGATAGAGTGAATGATTCGTCAAGTGATCTTCAACAGAAATCTATTTTTTCCATGTAAACTCTTAAGGACTTTCTCTTGGAAAAAGACAGAGCCCATATTTGCTTTCAGGGAATTTTCTCTGCCTGCCATTAAAAACTGAGCGGTTAGCTCTGAATCTAGCCTTTTCTGTCAGGGTCTTACATTTTCCTCTTGCTACAAATCTTTAAAACATGGCAGGTTGTTTTCTGAAAGAATGCTGTGCATCATCTATTGCATGGTGGTTATAATCACTATAAATTTGTATTTCAAATTAGAATTACTTTATATGGCATAGCGCCTGACACATTATACACTAACCCTGTTTGTTGAATGAACAAACAGCAGAACTGCAACTTGGCAGCTAAGTAAATTTGAAACTCCTTAAACAAAACTGAGAATGATGGCCAAAACTCATGTGAATTTTCGAGTAAGTCAATTTGAAAGTCACCTGATCAGCAAAACAGAAATCATAGGTTCGGCATTTTTGAGAACCACCAAGTCTCCGATTTACAGAGATCCCCTCTCAGTTTTTCATATTACTAGCACATGTCTCTTACATAGCCCTTAGTTTCTGATTTATTTAGTAATTATGTGCACACACATCTTCCTCCCTATGAGTGTCAGGAGGGTAAGTTAATGAGAAGAGAGATTTGTTCCACTATAACTTTTAAGATATTTGGCCTTGCAGCTGGAGTTGTCTGGAGACATGTGGCAGAATGCCCTGGCTGCGCCTAAACTGAGATCCAGATCCTGATTATGTCTGATGCTCTGGCGGTCCTGTGATTTCCCAAGTACCTATATACTGCATGAGCAGGTATGCATAGGGAGGATGGGACCTATAAGGAGGACAACTTCTGTATGAACACCTAAAGAGATACAGAACGAGAAGGAAGATGGAGAGGAGAACACAATATTAGTTTCTTAGTCCACCCAAGGGGTCTGCAGTACAGGGAGAGAATAAGCTATATATACAATCTTGAAGATTCACAAACCGCAGGCGATTTAGGCAATCTCAAGCACTGTTGCTCTGGTTCTTAATAACAAACTATTATAGTGAATGGCACCTTGGCCTCATTTCTGAATGGAATATAGCTTGACTGCTCTGGTGCAATGAAAACTAAAGCAGCTTCAGGGTCTTCTGGCATTATGAGGGGCTCGTGGCTTTGGCGGTTCTAGAGATAGACTGTGATAAGCAGCAGCCTTCCCTCAGAGGGCAATGGGGAGGCGCTCCTTCCAAGAGCTTTATTAATCAATAAAGAGACCAGAAGGAGAGGTTGTAGAAGAATGATTTGTGAATTTTTTGAGAGATTCCCCAAAGTCTTCCAGAAACAACTGAAATAAAAACCAAGGGAGGAAGGTAGGTTGGATTTTGTTAACCAATGTCACCATAAAAAAAATAAATATAAATATTTCTAAAAAAAAATAAGAAAGAATTGTGCTCTCTAAAACTGGCTTAGGAAGGAAATTTCTATATAATTTCATATATTTTATTATAAAATTGAATGTGTTCTTCTAGATAGTGTTTTACCTTAAATCATAATAAAATCATATTTAAGAATGCAGTAACACATTCGAAACATTTAAAAGGATGAACTATAACTTTTCAGGTAAATATTGATACTAATCCATAAATCAAATAGTAAAAGTATGCAGATCACATGGGCAAATGTTTCAATTGGCTATGAGAGTTTGAAGATCTAATTATAATGATGCCCACCATCAGTTTTGTAAAACTGCACATCATAAATCTAAAAGTTCTTTGGTTTTGACTCAGTCACTCTCCTAGAACTCTAAACAGGTGATCACTTCTTCTCTTTCTAGGCTCCGCAGATGCTGTTGGGTTTTAGACAGGATGAGGATAATTTTGAAATGAAGGTAAGTAGGAGTGCAGCAGTGGTAACCCAGTATTTGGAAACAAATTAAAATGTCCAAGATAAGCAAGTAAAAACAAAAATCTTGCAAAATGAATCTTCAGGGAATGTATATTGAGTCAGTTTCTGATTTATAAACACTGAAATACATGTATAAAGTGCTTTCATGAATAAAGAAGACATAGTACCACCTTATAAAGAGTGTATAAGCTATAATCTGAAGCAATGGTCTATAAATGTTCAAGGAAGGCGAGTTCTGGGAGAGGAGGAACTAATCATTAAGCTTTTAACAAAATATTAGGAACATAATAGATACTCAGTAAGTGATTCTCCCTACCCTGATCCTCAAATGATACTTAAATCATTTTATAGAAGGGGGAATGAAGGACTCTTGAAGAGGCTCAGTTGCCCATGATGTGAAGGTTAGTGCTAGAACTGGGGTTCAAATCCAGCTTTGCCACACTCCAAAGGCTAGACTTTGAAGTGTACTACTTTGTGTCCTCTAATTACTTTATTTGAAAAATTCTTCAAGAATTATTGAGTGAAAAATAGCAGATCTTTTTCACATAAAATTTAACAAACCAATCTATTGGGTTAGTTTCCCAACCTATCTGACCGACAAAAATGGATAAATTGACTGGGCATCAAAAATTTGTAGAACATCAAATTTTGGTTTATGACCCAGCTGAGGGTGCTAACTAGGCATCATTCACACTAGTTCTGGCACTAGTTCAAATGAATGTAAATGGTGGTGGCATCAAAGGTAAAAGAGTGTTGGTTCATATGAACACACACTGGGAATTACTCAAAGCACTTCCCTAGATCTTCAAGTCACTCTACAAAAACATACCCATGCTGATTTTTCATGTTTGATGTCTATCTTCTAAAATAGTTACTATTTATAGAACATTTTCTATATGCCAGGCAGTAGGGTAAACACTTGATAAATATTTCTTTTAATTCTCCAGTAGTCCCATGAAAGTAGTACTTTATAGATGAGGAAACTGAGGCTCAGGGAAATTAAGAAAATGCCTTAAGGTCATATCTGTAAGTAGCAAAGATGGAACTCTGCTTTTTACATCTATGGCAGAGTCCTGTCTTAGGTTCTGATGGAAGAGGAAGCGGGTAGATTATTTCAGGATTGCGGAATTCAAAGTAAATGTTAGAAGTTATTCCACAGCCTGGAGCACATGGATTAACAGAGAATTAACAGTCTGTGTCTCAAATTGAAAGAGGCATCAACGATGGAATCGAATGAAATCTTGAAGTGATTAATTCCATAAGGGGAAAACTAATAGAACAAAAGTCAAGAGACCCTATAGGTCAAAGTTTAGGGAATACTTAAGCTCTGAAGAAGGGTGGGGAAAATTCACGAATGGAGTCCAGACTGATCTTTATGTAGTCTTAGTATATTTAAAAATTTTCAAGAGTTTTTACTAGTATGAATTCTTTAAAGGCTGGAAGAAAAGCTAAGTGTAGAATTTACTATCACTGATCTACCTATAACTTTGATTATAGGTAGATTTGGACTTTCTGCCAGTCAATGCCCTGCTATTCTACTACAAAATCATCACAGATCACAGCAAACACAACATCATGGGGAAGAAAAAAAACTGCACTGAAGTTCGATCTATGATCTTCAGAATGGTTTAATTTTCATAAAACTCAGAGATGATCTGTAGCCACTGTGTGGATGAAAAAATCCTGAGGTATTTTGGACTAATTTTAATCTCTGTGGATACCTAGAGTGTTTCTTCGCAGAGATGGCCTCGTGCTGCCTGGGTTCCAGATCGGGTTTAGAAATGTTTCCAGAAAATCGAGTAGAGTTTGGGGACTCAAGTATACTGTCTGGGGCATCACTGACTCTCTCTCTTAAAGAGTAAGCCCATGATATTGACTGGGTTGATGGTTTAATAATAACCAGCAAAGATGCCAGGCAAACTGCAACAGAGTACAGAGTACCAACTTCCACACCTTCCCAGTCTTCTGACCTAAGTAACCTTTGGTAAACCTGGGAGCTCTTTGAGGACAATGGCCTCCTGCGGCTTCATCTCCATCTCTTTGGCTTTGCTCAGTGCGAGCCCTGAGCAAGAGCTGGCAGTCAAAAATATTAGTGGACTCTTTTTGGTTGTAACCAATTAAATCGTTCACCTCCTCCCTAATTGCAGAGGGCGAGATACTCACCAGCTGTGATTATAAATTTGTTGTGTGTAGTTGACAAGACCTTATAGGAAATTAAAATAAAATGACCTGGCTTACAATACATGAACCACAATTAATTCTTGTGTGCATATATGGGTTTCTGATGTAAGTGAGAAAATGATCAGCCCTGTAGGTCATGTCTATTCATCTTTCAGTTGCCAAGAGATTTTTATTGTATCCCTTATGCCATATGGCATCATCTCTAGTTTCAGCCTCGTGGGAATGTAAGAGGATGCCTGCCAAGAGTGTCTCACCACTTGTTATAGGTATCTCATTTTCCTGTGATTTCTACACCTAACAATAGCCCTTGTTCATTTCCTTAAGAAGTAAAAGCCAATGCAACTGAAAGCTTTTATGCTATTTTCTACCCCACCTGAATTATCATGGGAATGCATGAGCCAAATGTAAATAATAACTTTCTATAGAAGTGGCAACTTTTGCAATCGAGGGATTCTTATATAGAATCTCAAGTATATTACTGTGATTACAGAAGGCTCCATGAGTCTGGAAATATTCTTTTTGCACATACAGTAAATCTAAGGTTTCTGAGATTTACTGATTGTGCTTTTCATATATATATATATATATATGAGAGAGAGTGAGACAGAGCAAGCTGAAGCATATGGTCCCACACAACTGTGATATTTACAATAATGAATCACAGATGTTTAAATGGATTTAATCTGAAAACACTTAAATGAAAAGATGCTGGAATCTTACTGCAAATATTGTGAAGTGAGGACCTTTGGATTATGTTGATTTTCAGATACGATCACTATGAATATGACTTTACATATCTCGGGAAAATATCAGGCAGAAAGGAATGGCTTTTTCCCCACCTTTAAAGAAACAATGTTCAAAGTAACCAAGGAACTCCAAGGGTGTAGATTTGGTTGTTCTACTGATAACTGAATTGCAGTCCCTCCTGGAATTAAGGATGAACTGAAACAGTGGATATCCATTCACTGTGTACCCATCCTATAACACATGATATGTTAATGGTCACTTTACATTCCAAAAAATATTTAAAATTTTGCTGGAGCAAAATGAGAAATGTTCCCATTTTCCATCCCATCTATTCCTCACTTGTCCATTAACCTTAAAATTTGATGTAGATTCTAAAAGACCTACGAACTATATAAACACATACAGTTCGGTAAGTACTTTTCCTTTTTCTTACAAACTTTTAATGTTGGTTCATACGGATCTACTTCATTCTTTTTCATGACTGCATAATACCTCTCGGTATGAATATGTTTTTATTAAACCAATCCCCTGTTGCTGGACACTTAGATTTTTCCTGTTTCATAATTACTAACTGTTCTGTAATTGTAGAATAAGCAGCTATAGACAACATGTAAACAAATAGCATGGCTCTATTCTAAAAAAAAATTGATTTACAAACATAGGTAGTAGGCCAGATTTGGTCTGCAGGCTGTAGATGCCCGACTGTTGGCTTAGAGGAGCCACAATCTCAGAAAATATTTACTGCATGCCTACTACTTTTAGGGTTTGTAGTGGTAAACACCTTTATACCTGCCTTTAATGCACATGTGCATATATTCTTCTGCAGTTGAGACTCATCTTGGAAATTGCTGATTCAAAAGAAATGTCCACTTAAAATTTAGTTAAACACTGACAAATCGTTCACCAGAAGGTTTTATTCATTCGGTCTCCAATTGAAAATGTATTAGAGTTCTCTTTCCTCACACTAACAGTGGATAATATGTTTACACGTTTTGCAAATTTGATAGCTGGAAAAAAGTATGTATATTTGTGTATTTTTGATGAATAGTAAGGTTAGGTATTGTCCATAGTACTGGCCGTTTTTATTTCCTTTTCTGTGAATTTCATTGTCTATTAGAGTACCTAGCAATTCAAATTATAATAGGTTGTTTCTTTGCTTTTCTCCTTACTAGACTTCAAGCTTCTTGAAAGCAGGAGCTATGTCTTGTTTGCCATTCTATGGCCAATGCCTTGCAGAGACCAGTCACACGTGTTTTGTTGAATGCATACATGCTTGTATGGATGAGGCTGTTTCCTTCTGCTACCACACAGCTGCTTACCAGAGTACCCATTTTCGAAGAGGAAACTCAATTCAATACCTCCCTCCCTTGGTTCCCTCTCTACCTTTCCTCTTATACTCTGCCTTTTCCACCAGAATAAAACCTCCACATTTGCAGGGATGTGGTCAGCCAGGTAACACTTGCATCTCTAGTACTAGCATGGAGCCTGACAAGTAGTAGGCACTCAGTAAATATTTTCAAAATAAATCTTTGTTTTATGATCAGGCTGTTTCTATATCAGATACCATGCCGGCACCCAACTTTGAAAGGTGGACCCGATTTTCGACATTCTTTATGCTATCCTGTTCATCTCCTGCGCTAATGGTTTACTCAGCATTCTTTATGAAATTCTTAATCGCATCTTGTGAACCAGGGTTTGGGGTGTGTATAGAACTTGTAAAAGGAAATGCTATTGCAACATTGACAAACAGGTTTCATTGCCCTGTTTGTTGTTGTTGTTTTTGTTTTTGTTTTGTTTTTGTTTGTGTGTATTTTTATAGCAGCTGCATAGAAAAAGTTGCAATACAAACTTGCTAGAGTGGGCCCATTTGAGATGCTGAACCCATGAACTAAATTCATACATAGGCTGACATAAAGGTATAAAATTAGCTGAGAGAAACAGAGATTGTGAGTCCTCTAACCCAACAATCAGGAATCTACAGCCTACCAGCCAAATCTGGCCGGCTACCTGTTTTTGTAAATAAAGTTTTATTAGAACAGAGCCACTCTGTTTACAAGTTGTCTATAGCTGCTTATTCTACAACTGCAGAACTAAATAGCTGTAATGGAGACTAGCTTATAAGCTTAAAATATTTTTTATCTGTTCCTTTGCATAAAAAGTTTGATAATCCCTGCTGTAGGCAAAGGTCACATTTGTCCCCACATTTTTCAAAAGATCTACTCGAAGGCCCCTGAGTTAAGCAAGTAAACTCATCCACAGTGCATTTCACACTCTGAGTTTGATGATTAGCCACAAAGACAGCAGAATGGGGAAATGACTCACAAGCACTCATAGAGAAGATGAATACACCCAGAAGACACAGGAAATTGTGTATATCTGTATTTTTTTATGTCTCTAAGGCAATAATTTAATTTAGAACTAAAAATTAGCTATGAATCATGATTTTGATCAAGTTCACACACAAAACTGTTTGTCTTCAAGGTCTGTTTCCCAAACTTAAAGTAATTTGTTATCTTTTAATGTGATTTGTCATTAATTTTTGTTTCTTTTCTTGTAGAGAGTCTATCATTATTTTTACCAAAATGACTAAGATGTCTGATTTTCTGCACTAATCGAAGCTATTTTACAATTCAGCTTTTCAGAAAATTAAATCGGCATTATCCCATTTCAGCCCAGAGATGGTAGGAAAGTAGTGATTTTATTTTATTCTTCTCCCTGGTGAGAGCTTGGTTTATTAGCAAGAAGCAAAGCACCATTTCTTTGAGTAAAGGGGCAAAAAAGAAAAAGGAAATCAAAATACTTCAAATTGTTTTAACATCTCTATCAAGTCAGAGTCTCTATGAAACATCGAAAGGGTATAGTCACTATGTAGTTTAAGTACATAAAATCCAATGAACTCATCAAAGTACCACATTTAAACTATAGCACACATTTTATCTGTAATTGACTAGGTTTGAGTTACAGGGTTTCCTGGGTTCTTGATGACTTCTAAGCCTGGGTGTCATAGATATGAATTTTTTTTCAGATTCAAAGAGTCTCGAGTAAGAAAAGCACTATCTTAGGCTGGGGAGGAAGAATGAAAATGAAATCTGGTGATATTAAACCAACAGGAGTGGGTGAGAAGTGAAGAGAGAATGAAGTAGAATCACTCTCTCAGATTTTCATTAGTAACAACTTTGAAAATATTCATAATAGCTGCAATGAGTAAAATAGTTCTTATGTTCAACCCAAACACCTCTGAGGAAGGTGGGCCCAGCTAAGGGCACGACCCTTGGTTCTGCTAAGCCTCTCATTGGGTTTGGCTGCGGGAGTTTGGGCAGGTAAAACACAACGGTTGCTAAAGAGTTAATGAAAGATTAATTGGGAGAAAATAATAATTCAGGCAGGAGGGTGTAAAGAGCAGAATTGGAAGTAGAGGGAAGAGATGAAAGGGGAAAGCTGGAGAAATGGTGGAAGATTGTGAAGGTCTCCTCGGATCCTTAAACTCTCAGTAAAATCTACCTTGCTCACAAATGGGGTGTGTGTGTGTGTGTGTGTGTGTGTGTGTGTGTGTGTGTGTGTGTGTGTGTGTGTGTGTGTGTGTGTGTGTTTCTTATGCAACCTGGTGCACGGGCCATGTTTACAGCCTGGTTTGTCTCGGTCAAGGAAGAGTCAACCTTTAAGAAATAGGGCCCAGAAGCAAAACAGGCCACGAAGACACAAAAGCCCCTAGAAATTATTATAAATTAAGGGGAAGGCTTTGGATTTCCACAGTTTATACAAGTTAGAGGCTCAATTTCTGTTTAACTAACCTCCAGGGGTTAGAGTAAGCCTGTGAACATCTGGTTTACATTCAATATTTATTTAGCCCTTTCCATGAACCAAGCGGTGTGTTAAGACTCTGCATACATTATCTCAATATCTTATTAATTTTTTACAACTCTGCGTAATGCTAGTATTATTTCCCCACTTTACAGATGAAGAAATTGAGCCTAAAGGGAAGCTGTGTTACAGATCTACCTGCGTTACGGGTATAGAAGAACCTAAAAAAGTCTGTCCAACTTCGAAGTGTTGCTTACCTGATCAGTAAACTGAGTCTCAAGTGTTCTGTTGGGTTCCATATACATAAAACAGAAGTACATCCAGCCACTGTCCTTAATGACAGTGAGTTAGAAATTAAAAATAAGGTGATAATATTGCATATGGAGAACACAGTAGACATGTGAACTAAGTTCTCTGGGAAGAAAACAAGAACAAGTGGTCTGGTTTGAGCCTGAGTCATAAGGCTTCTCAGAAGAAATGGCATTTGAGCTTCACCTTGAAGGATGCAGAAAACCAAAGAGTTGTTTTCCACAACTGACTGAATGTAAGCTATGTTACTAGGGACTAGCATCAAAAATGGGCTGATAGATTTTACCAAAGGAGGTTTCTAGTCTCAGGTGCACAAATCATTGCTAATTCCTTAAAAAAAAAAAAAAAAAAAGTATCTCTAATTCAGTAGGGGTCTGGGTAGCTATCACTAGAGCCTTCATCAGCTCTGTTTGTAGCAGATTTGTCCACGAGATAATGTTTTCAGGAATATTCTTAGGAGCTATAAAACACAACACAAATTTCAAAGTGGAAAGGAAAAAAAAAACAGGAGAAATAAAATGTGTGTGAGAGAGTCAGGGCTCCTCTTGATTAAATTTTCAAAAGGAGATAATAAATTAGGAGAAAATGTGAGAATAAAGATGGTCCTATGGTTTTATCTTTGCATTAAAATAAGAAGCCAACAAATTCTAAATTTCTGTTTCTGAGATTTAGTTATGTATCTCTGTAGTTCAAATTTTCTCTCACAGTTAATTCAGGAAGGAGGAATTTTTACTGATAGTTGAGAATAGTATTAACCTCTCTTATTTTCAATTTATTTGTTGCAAAATAACCCCAAAACGATGAAATTGGTATAGACCAGAGATTCTCAAGGTGTATAGTCCCAGGACTAGCGGCATTAGCATAAACTAGGAACTTGTTAGAAATTCAGATTCTTGGGCCCTATCTGAGACATACTAAATTAGAAGCTCTAGGGACAGAGCCTGGCTATCTGTGTTTGAAATATTCCCCAGGAGATTTTGGTTCACCTTCAAGTTTGATAACTACTGGCACAGATAGTCTTCTAGATGATGGACAGCTATGTGACTCAATGAGTCTATTAAAAATACGTTATCCAGTATTAAAAATGCACTATTTGATACTTTTTTTTTTTTTTTTAAATATACAGATAGAGTATCAGTTTTGGAGCCAGAGTATTCAGATGTCCTCTCTCCTGGCTCTATGAGATTTTGCACAGAATCTCTGACACTAAATTTCCTGATCTGTAAAATGGGAATGATGCTTATTGCCTAGAATTGTCTTGTGGGGGAAAAAAAAGTGTGTGAAGCATCTGTTACATGGGAAGACATCTAAAATAGTTCCATGTGTAATTTTATTAAAATAATGGACTGAACCACAATCGGTTCACTGCCTTTCTGTTTTAATAAACATTACAATCTAAGCAAATAAAAATAGCTCTTATCGATCCACTCTACTTAAATTGACAGAGTTGTTTTCTGTAACACTGTCTCCCAAAGGAGATATGTCTCTTTCAAAAAATTACAATATAATAGATGCATAATATAATACCAAAAAGGCCAAGTAAGTGTCATTCAGTTGCTAGTCCTCTTGGGTAAGGTAGATATGGAGCACTAATCTATGAGCTGAAAGGAAGGAGGGAAGAAGGCCTCATCCTGGCCCAAGCCACCACACCATGGTCTTCTGCCTGGGCTACTGCAGTCTTTTCCACACTAGTCTCCCAGTTTCCCTCTCCATCCATCCCCACTCGCTGTGGTCACAACACAGCAAAGAGGTCCAGGTACAGTTTTATGTTTATGACTTTATGTTATCTACTTCAAAACATCTCATTTGGAGTCAAAGCCAAGTTCTTACTCTAACCAACAACACCCTACATAATCTAGTTCAATTATGCGTTATATCCTTCTCCTCTCACCTTCACTTAGCCGCTCCAGCCTCGCTAGCCTCCTAGCTCCTTCTTCAACTCCCAGGTATGCTTCTGCCTCAGGACCTTTGCATTTGCTTTACCCTCTGCTCGCAATGCTTTTCCATCACATATCCAAGACTACCTCTCTCATTTCTAACTTCCTTCAGGCATCTATTCAAATGTCACCTTTGTTATGTGGCCTTCTCATAAAATGTTTTGATACTTCCCCACCCTGACATTTCTCTGCTTTATTTGTCCTAGGAATTTCCCATTATCAAAATGGATCCTATAGTACATTTTTGTTATTTATCGTACATCTTCTTCTTTCTCAAGAACGTAAGCTCAGGGTATCTCAAGAGCCTGGAAAAGTACCTGGCACATAATGAAATCAATATATTTCGAATCAATCAGTGAATAAATGAATGAATGAATTTCCTTAATTGTCATTCCCTTACTTAGATATAGTTACCTACCAATCAATTAATGATGAATGAAAATAGTGAAGTAAGTAGGTAGGTAACCAGTTAAATGCAAGGACAAACATAATGTAACCTTTTGTTACTGTTGTTCAGCCAGGTATAGAAAGGCAAAAAAACAAGAAAAAGTTAAATGCATAATAATTTTATGGCATTCCTTACAAGATAGTTTTTAGCCCTTAGGAAAAGTTTCTCAGGGAAGCAGGAGAGTTTAAAGCAAGAATCTTGGAATCAGAGCTCAGAACTTGACAAGTTATGAAAACTTGGACAGACTAATCCACATTTTCAAACTGTAGTTTCCTCACCTGTGAAATGGGTTGCATGTATACATATAACCCGTGGAAATAGAGTGAAGCTTAAGTGAGACACTGTTCATAGATCATTTGCCACAATGTCAGTATAGTAAAGGATCAATAAACACTGCCATAGCTATCACTGAAATTTAAGTCACTCAAATCTGGGTATTTTGGGAAAAAGTGGAACAGGCGAAGCATTTTAATGGCAAATCAGATTACTCCTGTTTGAGTGAATTTCAGGAACTGGATTTATTCTACTCTAACTCACCCAAACTTTGCATTGGGATGAAACCAGTTTCTGAAAACAAAATTGCCGCCATTTTGAAAAGACCCAGTTTTTAAACATCAGTAATGGCTCCTGACTCCCCTCAAACTCTGTTGGTGTCATGGCTCGCTTCACTTATTTTCTTGTTTAGACACTATCAGAAACAAACCAATGATTATAAAAGTGAATGCTCCTCATTTGGATCTGAACTGTCAATGAAGACTGAACAAACGACACCGCAGAGAGTGGTGTTATTAAAGCTGCAATGAGCAGTCTAGCACTGGGACAGCCTTCCCCAACCCATCCCGTCTTTCTCAGGCTTAGCTTTTGATTCATCCCAGAAAGGCAGGCTTTTGCATTTTTCACAAAGGAACTGCCTTGGGGGAAAGTAAGCTGTGTCAGTCAAAACCATTTATGAGACATGTCTGTATTTTGTTTTCTTATGCACCTGGGAGAAGGCGTCTCAGATCAGGTTTTTTTTTTCTCTCTGTATTAACAAAAGATTATATTATCACTTGGGTCTAAAACATACACCTAACATGGCAATAAACTCTTTCATGGTAATTATCTATTGTGTCGGGAATTTTTGTGTGTGTTAGAGATGTGACTAAGACTTGAAAGTACCTCCACTGAACATCCAGAAGATTAAAATTACCATAAAGTTTTTAGGTAAAAGATTCCTGAGTTCAGCTTTGTGCACCTAAAATACCAGCCATCTTAAGCTACTAACCACAAGGACACGGAATGCAATGCTGACCCTGGACTGAGTACGTTTCAAAACAATTTTAAATTATACTATAAACTGAAGATTAAGGACCTTTGCCTCATTAAAAATGAACAACAAACAAACAAATAAACATCAATACTAGGACTATGATGTTCTGAATAATAGAGCAGAGGTCATATCTTAAACTAAATCTTTTAATGTCTGCTATTTGTTTTGAGCCACTATCAATGAGTATGACCCTACAACCTTGTATAATTTTTGTCAGGGCTCTTAAATGTGCTGAAAGTAATTATTTTAAGTGACTGAATCCACCATAAGTATTTTAGAAAGAAACAAATCAAAACAAAATAAAGCAAAATACATAGAAGCCTAGCCCTCCTGTCTGAGATACAGAACCAATTAGGATGTTCCTGGCGAGAATGTGAACACAAACTGTGATGAGAATTCAACACTGCTTCTGAAATAAACTACATTGTGAGACAAGCCCTATGTATCTGGGAAGGAGAGGTAAACACACTCATAACTGAAGATTCTCTTTTGTCTTTCTTTGCCCCTCACAAATGGAAAACATTGTCCAATGCTCTACCTGGAAAATGGACATCTGAAGGACATCAGGCCAGTTTCCAGGCAGAGTAGTGCGGGAGGGACACTAAGCTATGCTAGGATGGGTATCCCTTGCTTCAGCTAAGGCACTTTAATATGTCTATGTGTAGCAGAAGATAGAGAACTGGAAAGATATAAGATTTGAAGAGATAGAAAGAGAGAAGAGGCCAAGGCCTGAAGTTAATGGGCTTTAGTACAGAAAGTCTCTCTTCAGTTGACCTAGTCCTTAAGTGGAGACAGCAAAATATTCATCCAAAATCCAGCAGTGAAGTGTAAAGCCCCTGGTCGGGGTCTGGCAGAAACTGTCTTCCTAGAGCAATGGGATCTCACTTCGCACCCTCTGGGTTTTACCTGGGCACATGGCTACTTACCTAGAAATTATATTTCCCAGCCTCCCTTGCAGCTGAGTGTGGTCATGTGACTTAACTCTGGTCAATGGAGAATGTAGGGAAGTGAGAGGAGAGCTTGTAATACTTTAAAAGAAAGATGCTTCTTCTCTTTTTTCTCCCTATTTCTTGAAGCCTGTATATGGTGTAGGACATAGGAAACAAGG
>NW_011888810.1:746432-751052 GCF_000151845.1 Pteropus vampyrus
AGAGAAGCATCACAAATATGTAAGTTCCTGTTTATATAGAATTATTTAGGAGATGGAGTATGCAGGATAAGCACACTTCACAGATCTTTAACTACTTCTATCAAACATTCAGAGGCTCCTTTGAATGGAATAGTAGGAGTTGCCCCTGGGCACAACAATCCTCTCTGTGCTCTAATGCTGTCAGAGTAGCAGGAAGAGCGCAGTTTTGGTTCCTCTACCTGTCTTTCTCTGGCTTCTTCCTATAACATCCCAGGACATGATGCACAGTGATCAATGTGAGAGGCCAATGTGGTCAAGTGTGAGAGGTTTGCCACTGGGTTACCCTTGCTTGCATAAGATATAAAGATAGCTTTTCGGTTCCCTTTTCCATGCCATGTTCAGTGGCTGCATCAGTGATAATATGTAACTATTTTGATTTTACATTTATTTATTCTCCCAACACAGCATTCCTTACTTTGTACCTGTTTATGAATCTGCCTTTTTGAGATATTAAAAAAAAATCACTCACACACACTTAAGCCTTTTAAAGAGGTCAATTATCAGCCCAGTGCTACTTGGAGTCACAAAGTTACCACAAGAATCCGAAGACATTGTCAGCCCTTGGCCTTTGCCAAAGTAACAGTCTCCTCACCTCCTATGGGCAAGTCTCAGCTCAAAATACATTTGTGTTGGCCTCAGACGCAAGCTGGGCTTATCAAGACGATCACAGGGGACAAAATGGCTGCAGATGAAATTTAAATGAGATAACAAATACTTACATGTCATTCGCATGTCGGGGGAAAGGGCATTGATTTGGGCTCCTATTCTAGTGCTGCCATATACAAGCTGAGTAATCTTGAGCAGAGCATCAGTGTTCTCATCAATTAAGAGGGAATTTTATACCTACCTGTCTATGCTGTTATAAAAATGCCATAAAATAATACATATAGTATATGCTCAATAAATATTTGCTGAGTAAATGGATAAGCACAGGTAAAAGCTCTTCGTGATCTGGGCTTCTCGCCCTTACTTCCTTATAGCTCTTCCAATAATACCAGGCATCTCCGGACTTGGGGCCCTTGCCATTGCATCTCCCTCAGTCTACAGGGCTTTTCTTCCGGATATTTACATGACATGTTCCCTCATCTCTTTCAAGTCTTGTTTGAATGCCCCCTTCTCAGTAAGATATTGTCTCACGATCACTTGATTTATACCCACACCCCTTCCCCTAATTCCAGTTCCCCTGTCCTGCTTTGTTATTCTCTATCATATTGATCACAATCCAATATCCAATACATTTTACTTGTTTATTGTCTATCTGCACCCAGCTAAAATTAAAACATCACAAAGGCAGGAGTTTTTGTCTGTTTATCTGTTCAATTTACTTAGTATCTTAGGGCTGCCATAACAAACAACCACAAACTTTGTGGCTTGAAACAACAGAAATGTATTCTTACACATTCTGGAGGCAAAATCAAGGAATTGATGGAGTCACACTTCATCAAAGGCACTAGGGGAGATTCTATTCTTTTCCTGTGCCAACTTCTAGTGGCTCCAATTATTCCTTGGCTTGGGGCTGCATCATTCTAATCTCTGCCTCTGTTTTCTCATGGCCTCTCCTCCTTCTCTCTGTGTTGCTTCTGCGTGTATCTCTTCCAAGGACACTTGACACTGGAGTTAGGGCCCACCTGGATAATCTGGGACTATCTCATCTCAAGATCCTTAACTTGATTACAGTTGTAAAGTCCTTTTTCCCACATAAGGTCATCCTCACAGGTTCTGGGAATTCGGGTGTAGACATATCTTTTGGCAGCCACCGTTCAACAATTATGTACACTGTTCGGTCTTCAGCACCCATTAGAGAGGCACTTCGAGGTACTCAGTTCATATATGTTGAATAAATACAAACATATGGTTGGAACTTAAAGTGTGTTTACTTTTCTCACTTGAAGAAGTACATTTTCAGGTGTGGCTTAAGTACATAGCTGAGAGACATTTTCCTGAGATAAAAAGAACATTCAGCCACTCGAAAGGCTCTCTTGTGACCCTCCCCCCCACACAACCCGGAGTCAAAAGTGATCCCCACTGTGGCTTGAGGGACCCTACTGACTGAACAGGAATCAGATTCACTGTCATGCACAAAATATCCTTCACATCACGTGTCCTCTTGTCAGATCCAATCATTCATAGGTGTAAATGACCACACAGGACCCCTTCTGACAAGAGAAGCTAAATGTGTGTATTCATTTCTAAGAATGGCACATCCATTAACATGGTTGCCAGATAATTCCTCAGAACCTTCCCGATTTGCATAAATACCTCCTAGTCAATTTCTATTTTTCTTAATTTAAAATGAAAGTGGCAGCTAGATGGCTGAGGCCCTGGTCACGGTCCGGCAGCTCTACATTCATGCAAGCAATGAATACTGGACCATTGGAGCAGAAAGAGATGAAAAATATCCATTATCAACATTGGTCACTATTTGTTTGAACAAACTGAATAACCCTCACTTGCATGAACAATAAATTCACTTAAATGGGTTATAGGAATTCAAACCAATACAAAGTTACTTGTGCTAAGTGGTCCAAACAGAGAATTATAAATGCATTGAAAGAATGATCAAAAAATTGAATTGCTAACGTGGTTCGCACTGAGAAATGTGAGTTGCTTGCCCCCTTTGTGCTGGTTTCTACTCAGCACTGTACGCATTTTTAAGAATGAATATAAAGTCACCTTTTCCCTCAAGGGGCTTACAGTCTATCTGTAAGGATCATGATAACAGTCTTATGTAACCAAACAGTCTTACATAACAATATTTTAATAAACATTCTTCAAGTCACCTCTGTATGGGTACATGCACCAGGAAGTGAGCCATAGGAGTTTGGTGACTGACAAGAAAGAAAAGAAAATAGCCAAATAGCCCAAGAGTAGAAAGTTAGAGTAGTAAGAATTTACAAAGGAAGTTCTCTGGATTTTGAAAAAGAGAGATGGTACATCTGGTTAGCAGTAAAATCTAGGGAAGTTTGGAAAGGGAAGCTGGAAGTGAAAAGCACTGAGGAAAGAGAGAAACGAAAATGGGTGCAGAATGAGTATGACATACCTCAAATCATATTTTATCCTTAAGAGAGAAATGGTGGGCAGTGAATGCACCTATGTGTGGGACGTGCATACAGCAGAATTGGTAAGAAAATACATAATAATGATTAACATTCACTGAACACTCACTATGTGGCAGGTACTCTACAATGTCTTCTACATAGACCAGAGCTTTTCGACCACAATACTATTGACATTTTGGGCTGGATAATTTTTTGTTCTGAGTGGATGTCCTGTGTACCGTAGGATGTTTAAGAGCATCTCTGACTTCTACCGACCAACTCCAATAGCAATCCCCAGTTATGACAACCAAAATTCTCATCAGACGTTGCCAAATGTCCCCTTGGGGGTGGAAAATAGCCCCCAGGTTAAAACCACTGATAAATACTGTTTTGTTTTATCTTCTTATAAGAATTCTATGAGGTACCACTACTAGCCTCATTTTATTGATGAGGAAAGAAAGACACGTAAAGGTTAAAGTATGTGCTGGAAAGGAATCATTGTCATTTGAGATATGTGGTTTAAATATACATTTTTTTTTCAACATGTTATATTTAGTTATAGATGTTTTCTTTACAGATGCATTAAGATTTTATGTAGTCACTATATCAATTTTTCAGCTTATACTTTTGACTTTGAGTGACATACTTAAAGTTTATCTAACCACAGATTATAAAAAATTCACCTTTAATTGATTTCTTTCAGTTTTTTTATGGTTTCCTTGAACATATATCTTGGTACCTCCAGGAATTTATTTTGATGTGAAGGTATATGTGTACACATAAACATGTATTATGAGCCTGTATTTGATATTTCTTCCTTGTTTAAAAATTAAAAGAGAAAAGGGTAAGAAAAACTGATGTTTTCCTGAATCCTATTACTTGGAGATAACTACGCAACATTTTTAAAACATCCTTCAAGTCATTTCTGTATGGGTACATGCACCAAGAGTTGAGTCATAAATGTTTTGGGACTAAGAGGAGAGAAAATAAAATAGCTAAATACTAGTAACATTGGGGGTTATTTACTGTGAGAAAGTAAAAAGGACACTGGGATAAAAAAGGAGTTAGAAAGTATATAGTTAGATAAGGAAGCAAGTCAAAAGAATATAACAGAATGGAAACCAAGAAAACCACAGGGATGGTTTAATATATGCAAATCGATTAATGTGATACACCACATAAACAAAACAAAGGATAAGAATCATATAATCATATCAATAGATGCAGAAATAGCCTTTGACAGTATACAGCATCTATTTATGATTAAAACACTTAATAAAATAGATATAGAAGGAAAGTACTACGATATAATAAAGGCCAAATATGACAAACACTCAGCTAACATTATACTTAACAGTGAAAAACTAAAAACCTTTCCTCTAAGATCAGGACCATGACAAGGCTGTTCTCTATCACCACTATTATTTGATATAATTTTGGAAGTTCTAGCGAGTACAATCAAGAAAAAGAAAGAAAGAAAAGGCATCCAAATAGGAAATGAAAAAGTCAAACTTTCACTATTTGTGGATGACATGATTCTCTA
>NW_011888810.1:752927-755510 GCF_000151845.1 Pteropus vampyrus
ACAGCAGAATTGGTAAGAAAATACATAATAATGATTAACATTCACTGAACACTCACTATGTGGCAGGTACTCTACAATGTCTTCTACATAGACCAGAGCTTTTCGACCACAATACTATTGACATTTTGGGCTGGATAATTTTTTGTTCTGAATGGATGTCCTGTGTATCGTAGGATGTTTAAGAGCATCTCTGACTTCTACCGACCAACTCCAATAGCAATCCCCAGTTATGACAACCAAAATTCTCATCAGACGTTGCCAAATGTCCCCTTGGGGGTGGAAAATAGCCCCCAGGTTAAAACCACTGATAAATACTGTTTTGTTTTATCTTCTTATAAGAATTCTATGAGGTACCACTACTAGCCTCATTTTATTGATGAGGAAAGAAAGACACGTAAAGGTTAAAGTATGTGCTGGAAAGGAATCATTGTCATTTGAGATATGTGGTTTAAATATACATTTTTTTTTCAACATGTTATATTTAGTTATAGATGTTTTCTTTACAGATGCATTAAGATTTTATGTAGTCACTATATCAATTTTTCAGCTTATACTTTTGACTTTGAGTGACATACTTAAAGTTTATCTAACCACAGATTATAAAAAATTCACCTTTAATTGATTTCTTTCAGTTTTTTTATGGTTTCCTTGAACATATATCTTGGTACCTCCAGGAATTTATTTTGATGTGAAGGTATATGTGTACACATAAACATGTATTATGAGCCTGTATTTGATATTTCTTCCTTGTTTAAAAATTAAAAGAGAAAAGGGTAAGAAAAACTGATGTTTTCCTGAATCCTATTACTTGGAGATAACTACGCAACATTTTTAAAACATCCTTCAAGTCATTTCTGTATGGGTACATGCACCAAGAGTTGAGTCATAAATGTTTTGGGACTAAGAGGAGAGAAAATAAAATAGCTAAATACTAGTAACATTGGGGGTTATTTACTGTGAGAAAGTAAAAAGGACACTGGGATAAAAAAGGAGTTAGAAAGTATATAGTTAGATAAGGAAGCAAGTCAAAAGAATATAACAGAATGGAAACCAAGAAAACCACAGGGATGGTTTAATATATGCAAATCGATTAATGTGATACACCACATAAACAAAACAAAGGATAAGAATCATATAATCATATCAATAGATGCAGAAATAGCCTTTGACAGTATACAGCATCTATTTATGATTAAAACACTTAATAAAATAGATATAGAAGGAAAGTACTACGATATAATAAAGGCCAAATATGACAAACACTCAGCTAACATTATACTTAACAGTGAAAAACTAAAAACCTTTCCTCTAAGATCAGGACCATGACAAGGCTGTTCTCTATCACCACTATTATTTGATATAATTTTGGAAGTTCTAGCGAGTACAATCAAGAAAAAGAAAGAAAGAAAAGGCATCCAAATAGGAAATGAAAAAGTCAAACTTTCACTATTTGTGGATGACATGATTCTCTACATAGAAAACCCTAAAGACTCCACTAAAACACTACTAGAAATAATAAACAAATATAGTAAAGTTTCAGGATACAAAAATCAATGTTCAAAAATCCAGAGCTTTCCTCTTCTCTAATAATAAACTTTCAGAAAAAAAAAAAATTTTTCTTTGTAATTGCAACAAAAAGAATAAAATACCTAGGAATAAACCTAACAAAACATGTAAAGGATCTATACAATGAAAACTATAAGATACTATTAAAAGAAATGGAAGAAGACACAAAGAAATGGAAAGATATTCTGTGTTCTTGGATGGGTAGAATCGACATAGTTTAAATGACCTTATTACCTAAAGCATTATACAGATTTAATGCAATCCTTATTAAAGTCTCTTGGCATTTTTTTCAAAGAAATCGAATTAAAAAAACATCGGATTTGTATGGAAGCACAAAAGATGCCCAAATAGCCAAAGCCATCTTTAGATAAAAAAAAAAAAGCTGGAGATATCACTCCACCCAACTTCACATTATACTACAAAGTGACAATAATCAAAATAGCATGGTCTTGGCAGAAAAACAGACACGCAGACCAGTGAAACAGAATTGAAAGTCCAGAAGGAAAACCCTGTTTATATGGGCAAATAATTTTTGACAAAGGAGCCAAAAACATAACAATGGAGAAAGAAAAGCCTCTTCAATAAATGGTGCCGGGAAAACTGGAAAACCACATGCAACATAATAAAACTAGACTATTATCTATCGCCAAATATCAAAATTAACTCCAAATGGACTAAGGACCTAAATATAAGACCTGAAGCAATAAATCGCATAGAAGAAAACATAGACACTAAATGCACAGATCTTGGGCTTAGGATTTTATTAATTTGACCTTAAATGCCAGAAAAATAAAAGAAAAAATAAATGAATGGGACTATATCAAACTAAAAATCTTCTGCATAACAAAAGAAACTGTCAACAGGACAAAGCGTCAACCAATTGAATGGGAGAAGATATTTGCAAACAATGCCTCTGATAAGGGCCTAATATACAAAATATATAAAGAACTCATATAACTCAATAACAACAAAATAACAAACAATCCAATTAAAAAATGGGCGGAGGACCTAAAGGCA
>NW_011888810.1:755835-765528 GCF_000151845.1 Pteropus vampyrus
ATAGGGTTTAAGAAACTCTGTAAAATTCTTTAAATTATGTTTAACTTTTGTGTGTTCTAAGGATATGCAACATTTTTTATCTAATTATCAGTAAGTGCTAGGAATTACTTTGTTAGAGGATGAGGTAACTTTTGTTAATTTATAACGGAGGAGAATGACCCGATAAATAATACTTCTAAGTTGCAATTCCTTCATTTTCGCCAAGAGGCTAACAATACCTCCTTATGAGGAGGTGTTAAATTAAACAAGGTTGTTTTGTTGTTGCTATTAATAATGCTATTGCTGATTCCAATGTATGAGTAATTTAAACATGGACACGAATCAGGCAGAGCAAATAGGGCAGGGCCACTCTGAGTCCTGTGTTGGCTTTTGTAAAGCTGCGTAAGATTTTCACACAAAGAAGCACATGCTGTTCTCTGAGCTGACATTTCCATACTCATAAAGCTCAGTGATATTCCAGTTCGAGAAGCTGATGAGTCATGGGTAGAGGTGGGAGAAGAAAAAGGGGTTTACTCTGGTGTTTATTCGTGTGTGTGCACACACTTACATTTTTGGTTATTTCTCAAATGGTTTTAGATATGCAACAGGAAAGGATTATAATACCCTCCCAGTCACTGCCCCACGTGGAAAACCTCGAGTCACTAATTGCTGTGTTATTTCATCTGCCCGAAGATTTCATTTTCTTTGCTATGCTTTGCTCTGTAAGCCTTTTAATCTTGTAAGGTATAGCCGTATAAACAAACAAGAGAAAGCAAGAAGATGAAAACTCTTCAGGTCCATCTAATTTTGAATTTCACTTGACAAACACAGCAGTACACGGTTTTGATAATGGCCATGAGAATTGTGATTTGACCTTCCTCTTGCCGTCATGTGAAATGTAAACACAGTGTGCTTTCTCGTAATTAAAAGATATTGATTCCCCAGCAGCACATGAAGGGGCTGGGTAATCTTCCTTCTCAAAAGTTGCAGCATGATCTCTGTTATCATCTAGTTATATCCAATCAGAAGTAAGCCATGATAGGCTGATGTGGCTTTGTACTTGAGGAAGTTGTATAACTGGGAAAGTTATATAACTGAGAAAGAGTATGAATCCTACTTTGAAATTAGTTGTTTGCTGTGTTTTTAGAACACACTATGACATTGTAATAAAATATGACAAGATTCAGTGGTTTAAAGTAACGAAGAAGTTTCTTTTTTCCTCGTGAAACAGTGTGGTCCAGCATCGGAATGATGGTATTGATAATGTTGGGAATCCACCTTGTTACCATGTCATCTCCAGAATATGCCCTCACTGGCTTAGCTAAAGATGATTCACTATCATGTCTGCATTCCAGGGGGATGCAAGGGGAGGGGGAGAATAGGAAGGGAGAACATGTTTCTTTCCTTTCGAGGGCATGACTTGAAGTGCATACATCGTGTCCACTCATGTCTGTTTGGCCATCATCTAGTTATATAGCCACACCTAGCAAAAGTGGCTGGAAAAGTAATCTTTAGTTGGGTGACCATGTGCTCAGCTAAAATTTCTATAGGTTTTGAAGAAGGGGGAGAATGGGGAGGGATATAGTGAGAATCACTAGGAGTCTCGGCCACAATTGAGGTGAATGAATATTTGCCTAAGAATAGAGAGAGAGGTTCCCAATCTGGGGGTCCCCATTCTCAAGCCTTAGGTTGCGATGATAATTAATGGTGATAATAAAAATGATGGAAATAAAAACAGCAACAGCTAATGTTTACTGATTTTTTTGCTTTGTGCCTCTTTATACTAAGTACTTTGTAAACATCACGCAATTTTATCTTCACACTAATCCTATAGAGTCAAAAGTATAATTATTCCAATTTCGCCCATGAAGAAACTGTGGTGTATTAAGCTCAGAAACTCACCGAGGTCATGCAACTATTATGAAGCCCAGCGGAATCTAAACCTATGTATTTTTATGACCAAAGTTATTCTTTTAACCACTTTGCTTAGATATTAATGGTGGTCTGAAACATTTCAATATTTCAAAAAGCTGAATTAAACTGCAAACTTCTCCATAATTAGATCGTCTGAACTAGTTAAAAAGTGTTTGTTTGTGGCTTGAATTTAATCAGTTTAGAATGGTCCTTCCATTTATCAAGGACTAATAAGAACTTTTGGCCCTTACACAAACCTTGATTAATCTTTAAAATGTAGGAAAACAAATGATTGTGTATCAAATGCAACCTTTTTCTCATATAAGCCCTTTCTATATATGGCTTCTAGAGTGAGGGGGGAAATAACCAAAGGGGCTGAGTAAATGCTGGGAGACAAGGATGCAAAGATTACCCACTGCAGGGCCTCTTTGATGGGGCTGACAGAAAGCTTGTAAGCCACAGCAGAGCAGAGAGATCCCTGACCATCCCTAAGGAAGGAGGCCTTACCCCAAGTAGGCTCACAACACTGAATCAGCAAGCAGCATGGAACCTGAGTAAGTCGAATGCAAGAGTTGTGGGCAGATTCAAGGTGAGGGAGAGTCAGAAATGTGGGTCTCTGGTGTCAGGCAGCACTGACCAAGAACTGTTAATGGAATAGCTAAGCCAGTTAGTGTGATGCGCAAAGGGTGGGCTCTGAGGTGCAGCTGCTGTCAGCTTCATGCATCAGCACATTACAATGTCTGGAGAGGGAAGGGGAATAGAACATTTCCACCCTCCCCACAAACAGATGGGTAATTAGTTGGAGGGTGGGAGCCAGATGCTGTACTTCCCCTGAGACCAGCACCAGAGGGAATGGCTGGCTCTGCAGAAGGCATTTCCGTTGCTGAAAAGGGAGATCATATTGGGGAAAGAATCAGGGCTTCAGGGGTTCTTGGAGGGAGGGATAACAGCGTGGGGGAAGTGCTTCTTCCCTGTGTGTTCATCTTCTACGAGCTCTCTCTGTGCCCAAAACAGCCAAGTGCTAGGTGAGTGCTGTTCTTAGGAAATTCTGGCTGATTATAACCCTGTCAAAGGATATTTCAGGAAAGGTGGCCTGTTAGAGCCTGCTGATGTGTGTTCCTGCTGGTGTTTGTTTCAAGGGTCTGTTGCTGTGTTTTACAGTGTGTTACAGACATTTCCCCTGATGTGAGAAGTACTCAACTAAATCCCAGCTGAGCAGTAGCACCCTCTGAACTATGAGCCACAATCTTACATAACACGCCTTTGACAATAATTCAGCTGCAATTGTTTGTTATTAATCTAAAATATTTTCTTGTGGGAAAAATCCTCCAACATCACCCAAAACACTTCTTTGCAATGATCATGGATTTTGGCTTGCCAGTGAGGCTGGCAAGAAAGTCTAAGATCAATGCCAGAGTCTGCACAGGGTCAGTTTACATGCCTCTCTCTCTTGCCTTTTATTTTTTTCAGCTGAGTCTAAAGCCAGTGTTGACTTAAACCTGCAACAATTTAAAACAGTATTGACAGGGTAATGAGTGTAAGTATTCATAACATGTAAAATACTCTCCAGATCCAAGGAAGAACCATATAGGCAGTGCCAGTGTACTATGGTCAGAGACTCGGAGCTATATGGAAGGGAGGAAACCGAGACTTCCCTTGGGAAATGAAATGTAAAATTAGCTCACAAAGAAGAGTCCTGTAATGGTAGCAGAAGAAAACAGATTTCAAGATCAGAAAGAGTGAAGATAGTTATTGAATTAACTATTAATTTACGTAAGAACCAACATGTGAATTAGAAGACAGAGGCCAGGTAAGTCTTGAAATAAGAGAAAAAAGTTGGCATGGCCCATCTAAGCTCTGCCTAAAGAAGACACCTCTTCTAACCACTAGACTTTGAGGATCCTGGGGAGATGAACACATGAGCTGGTCTCAGGCAGAGACCATTAACACTCAAAGTCTAAACTCTTCCTTGTCCCAGGTCATGCTTAACCAGAATGCCCACTTTCATTAAGAATTTGATTATCTCCCCAGCCTAAACTAATTTTATGTCCCTCTGAACTCCTGTTCATTATGTTCATTACTGTTTACTTTTTTTATGGCATCAGCTACTTATTATTTTCATTATTTCAAAGTAAACATTAATTTCTTTGATGACAAGAACCATAATGCATGTCTTTTTCTGCACGTAACTGCTTCAGCACCTCGTACTGAGTTGAGTAGCTGCTTTACAAAATGTATTTATGGGTTACTTAGTTAAATCAGACCAAGTTCTCGATCATGCAAACATTTAGTTACAACTTTTGACGTAGGGAATGTGGTTCTGGAACGCTGAAGAACTCTGGTCTCCTAGAATATTAGATCATCTCTAAGGTTCTGCATCCTATCCCTACACTGTTCTCCCCACACAACTAATTCTAGAACACTCTTTCTGCAAGTACAAAGTCCCACTTATATGTGAATCTAACCTGAAGATTTTGTTTACACATGCATATATATAATCAGCCCTGATTGTGTATATCGGAATCATCAGTAGATGAAATCCAGAGAATTGCCATCCTCCTCAGAGATTCCGATGCAAAGTAAAGTTTGAGAACTACTGATTCCAAGCCTAACTCCTCATTTCACAAATAAGGACACTAAAATCTAAGCAGGTGATAGATCCATGCTTTCGCAGCTGGTTTGTGACAAAGTCTGGCCTAGAGCACACTTCTACGCTACATGAAAACCCTGGCCCGTTATCATTCGGAGAGTTGCAACTTTCTATTGCAGCACAAAGGGACTGTGTCCTTAAGGCGGCTAATTAGTGGAGTTCTGCTTCCATAACACAGTCTTCCAGCCCCCGATGTCCCTCTCCTACTGCCTCTCTCAGTGAATACGTACTTTTATTATATGATCTGCTAGAAATGGTTTCCTCATTCCTTTCCGATATTTTTGTATAGCTCTATACACTATATTCTTTTTAATATAAAGTTTCTCTGGTAAATTTGTATAGCCCTCTATGTGCATCCTAGACATTGATATTAAGTCAGTCTGTTAAATTGGCAGAATTAAAATTTTAAGTTTCTCCTCCCTTCTTCCCCTATAATGTTTAAGGCCGAGATCAGCTGTGTTCAAACTTCTGTAATTCTCCACACTCATAGACACAATCGCAGTCCTGTAAGTTACAGTGTGCCATGTGCAATGTCTGCGTCAGCGGCTGATTGAGGTTACCATGCCCCCAGATTATGCTTTATCCCTTGATAGCTCATTTTGTCCAAGCACATACTACAGGGAAAGTTTTATAAATTATGCCCTGGAGGTAGCTGTGGGATGAAATTGGAGTGGACTGGTAGCTTCATAACTTATAAATTGGACTTTAGAGGGGCAGGTAAGCGATGAAAACCAGACTGGAGAATAAACTTATAGTAGGTGGTAGCTGAAGTAAAGGAGTTAAAATCTAATTGAAGATGATTCAACATAACATTGATGAATCTAGATCAAAACTACATTTTCTCCTTATAAAGAGGAAGGCAGATTAAAACTGATTTTAAAAATATTTGATTTTTGCCTAAAATTTGTCTCTCAGTAGTAACAATAAATAAATATTGTCAGTATGATCCATGCAGTACCTAACAAGAGTGTAAGATCAGATTTCAGATAAATGTGTTGTTAGTGTGTGAGCTATTGATAAACGTGTTGCTATTTGTTTGAAAAGGTCTTCTAGTTGTTACTCTTGCTTAGAGAATGGTAAATCGGGATGGAAAGAACAATAGTATCTTGTAGCTTCCTAGAACAATCAGAATTCTCCAAAAAAATTTTCTACAGTCTATGTTTAAATCTCTGATAAAGATATTAAAGAGGCATGTTTTGAAACGGTTTGCCAGTTTTGACCCTGGAGACCTCCAGAAGACCTCCAGAATGCAAGATGGGGTGAAAGCCCATATGAGAGATCAGGTACACCCACTTCTGGACTTTTTCAAACCAAGGATGGCATGAACATGACAGAAATGCTACCCTTGCTTCCTCATGCCCTGTCTATGGTAGGTACTATTACTGCCCTTTTTGCCAGTGAGACCAGTATGGCGTCAGACTTGCTTTAAAAACAGGGCAAATTTTTATTTTCATAAAAATAAAAATTTTCTTTCATTCTTGAGCCAATAGATGTATGGGCCTCAGGGCTGAAATCTGATTAGAAGGTCATAAATTAAGAAGACATAAGAACTTCATGTCTTCCTCTATTAGACTGTCATTCAAGTGATTTGAAATCCTGAAAAGAACAGAACGGACTGAGGTGAATCCTCTTAGACAATGGGGCTGTGGTGGGCAAAGGAGAATGGGAATCGAAGAAATGTATTCGTGCTTCTTGCTGCTGAGTCATTCCAAGGGGAGCATAAAAAATACGTCATCTTCCTTGAAATGAAGTTTGCATATTTTTCTAGAATTTTTGCTTTTGTACAGAACAAAAGACTAACCATTCCAAAGGTGAACTTTGGAAATGCTGAATTTGACAGTGATTGGCAGTTGGCTTCTTGACTTCAGCCACAAGGGTTTGGGGTTGGGAAGGAGAGAAAAGGAAATTGTTTAGGAGAAAGTGGATGTAGAGAAAGGAAGAAAAATTGTGATGTGATACAGTGTACATTCACTGCAAAAGAGGGCAGTAACGATATTTCATGAGGCGGCCGAAATGAGAGCATTGGCGGACAAAAAAGAATCTGGGCTTTAAAACCTTGGAGACAGGAAATGACTGTCTCGGGGAGCTGGTCAAGAAAGATTAGGGCTTAAGAAGAGGAAGTTGCTAGATAGTTGTTGGATGGAGAGCAGAGTCTAGAGAGAATTTCTGTAATAGGATTCCAGGGATTTTAATAAGGCACTTTCATTCTGGCACTAAGGAATTAAACTAAAGTCTAAATGTAAATCACAATGCTTGGTTAAAGAGAAAACTGGCCAGGAGGGGAATAAAAAGAAATTAATTCTAGATAGATAGGTGAAGCTAGGAGAGCTAGCATAAATACAAAAATGGGCATTACCCTGAATGTAACATGAATGCTGAGGTATCTTCACACTGCATTAATAAAGAAAAAAGTCTCTGTAATATTACTGGCTGATAGAGCCTAGTCCTTCTTGGAGTCTTTTTCATTTTCAATTATTCACACTGCCATATTCCAGGTACAGGTTGAATAATCATTCATTCATTCATTCATTCATTCCCTTTCTATCTTTTCTCTCTCTCATCTTTGTTGGTTTTTTAAAGTCAATCTTTTCTGTGTAAGTGCAAAGCTCACCTTAGATTTCGATTTCAAATTAACATAATAATTCACTAATTAATTGATTAGTCAATTTGTTATCTAATATTTACAGAGCTCACTTAAGTGCTGCCCAGCACAATCTCAGCACTGGAGATACAAAGAGGAATGAGACCGTTAAGACCTCAAGGAGCTTCCAGTCAACCTGCAATGTCCTTATCTGATGTTATTTCTGTCTTCACCTCATACCTATAGAGCATCTCCTGTCTCGTGAGACACGGCAATTGACTGAGCAAGCATCCGGTTATGATCCTAAATTTGCCCTTGATTGTTTGCTCTCTTTCTGGACCTTTCTAGCTTTGTTAGAAGCTTCCATGTTCTTCAAGCTCTGCTCCCTTAGATCTACCCTCCAACTTCTCTAACTGGCATCAGGCATCATTTCCCTTCTCCTCCCATTCTCCATTGACTTGCCAGGAAAAAAAACCCACAAACAACCATTCCTTCCTTCTACTCTCTTCACCTTGGAGGTTTCTAACATGTTCCTTTCTCTAAATGTAATTTCTTACATTAAAAAGAACACACACACACACACACACACACACACAAACACACAGCACTTTTACTGCTTCAGATTTGGCCCAGCTGCCTTGAGTCCACATCAATCTTTAATGATTTAAGGAAGAGGGCTGTCACTACAACATATTAAAAACAAATAAATTAAAAATAAAATAGCTCTGCTTCAGTAGACAGGCAGTGTAATGTTCTGGCAGGGAATGCTTTGCTGGGATGGATGGAGGTCTAGCCAGCTAGCGGTAGAAAATGATGACATGAGGGGCTGTTGACTGGCTCATCAGATTGTGATTAGCACTTCAAAGGGAGAAAGACCTCTCTGTGCTGAAGAGAGGTTATCTTTTCAAATCACAGGACCAGAGGTATTATCACAAGGAAAGGAATGAGGCAAGCCAACACAAAGTCCTTGAGTCTCTGTGACAGCAGAATCTCACAGACTCCAGCTGAGAAATTTAGCCACAGGGAATTACTTTGCATGTTTCTTACCATTCTTTGTGAATGAACTAGTGAAGAGTAACTTAAAAAGAAGCCACTATCTATCTATTGGCTAATCTGTGCTAGCAAGAGGCAGTGTGGCCTGAGATCTCTGCCTAATGGATTAAAAGATGGCTAATTAATTAAATAGAATCCTTTCTCTTGAGGGAATTTAAGGGAAAAAGGAAAAGTAAAAAAGAAGCCATAAAAGAACAAAAACAGAGAAGCTGAATCATGAGTATGGTGATGACCAGAATAGAGGGAGCAATGGAGGTGGCTTCTGGGAAAATGGCATGGTGAATGGTCCCTTAATTTGCTTCTGGATGATTCATTCATTTGTTCTTTCAATATTTACTGAGCAGCCATTTTGTGCAAGGCGCTTTGCTGGGTGCTGTTGATTCCTGAAAAGCAAATTGCTAAATCTAATTCCATCAAGCTAAGATGATGTCTAATATTTCCTTGCATGGTCTATGTGATGTTCTGATAGACTTAAGTCACTTGAAGTACATGGGTCTGTCCTAACAACTTAAAAATACTAATTAATAAAAGTATATAGAAAAACACAGGGGATATAAAGTTCCAGGTATAGCAAAAATAAGATATGGTCTCAATTCATCACTCCCTTATAGTATTCGTACACATTCATCTCCTTGCTATGGTGTAATAGTGGGTTTAGCCTTGTGACTTGCTTTGACCAATAGGTACAATTGGATGTGATGAAAGCACAGACTAAGATGTGTTTCTAAAGTTGGGTTTGCCTCTTGTATTTCTATAACCTGAAAAATGAGAGACACAGGGAGCAGACCTATGTTCCACCATAGTCTATAGCTAAACCCAGCAGTTTTGATCAACCATATTCCAGATGACTCGGATTCATGAGCAAGAAATAAATGCTTCTGGTGATAAAGCACTAAAAATCTGAGGTATTTTTGACACTGAAGGCAGTGAAAATCTTAGAGAACTAGCAAGCTAAAGAGTCTGATTTAGGGCTTTTGTGAACATGGACTTAATATGCTTATGGTGGGGAGAGCAGATATTTGAAAATGAAAATGAAAGCAAGAATGGATGTTTTCAGCAAAGCATTCTTTTTCTTATTTCATCAAATGATAAAGGTTTGTCATTGAACTCAACAGAAGTCAATTCTGGGATTCAGTCTGGTTCCCCAGTTTTGTGAAGGCTGATATGTACCAACGTGAAAACTCACATGTCATGTGAACATCATTAACATCTACAGAGCATGTGGCTGAGCTCCAATTCAGGCACAAATTGTATTTATACATTGTCACGTTTTGTCCCACAACAACTCTATAATATGGGTAAGAATATATAAACACTTCGGAAAGGAGTAGACTGAGGTTCCGAGAGGGTGAGGGTCTTACCCAAGATTTTACAGAGAGGAAGCGGCAAACCATTCTAAAACCCAGAACTGTCTCTAAAACCTGTGCACTAGTCTTTGGAGGACCCGGGTGAGAATTTATCTGTATGGAAAATGGGGGCGGGGGAGAGCTGAAAAGTGTCTAATGAATACAGTGAT
>NW_011888810.1:765578-782164 GCF_000151845.1 Pteropus vampyrus
AGAATAGAGGGAGCAATGGAGGTGGCTTCTGGGAAAATGGCATGGTGAATGGTCCCTTAATTTGCTTCTGGATGATTCATTCATTTGTTCTTTCAATATTTACTGAGCAGCCATTTTGTGCAAGGCGCTTTGCTGGGTGCTGTTGATTCCTGAAAAGCAAATTGCTAAATCTAATTCCATCAAGCTAAGATGATGTCTAATATTTCCTTGCATGGTCTATGTGATGTTCTGATAGACTTAAGTCACTTGAAGTACATGGGTCTGTCCTAACAACTTAAAAATACTAATTAATAAAAGTATATAGAAAAACACAGGGGATATAAAGTTCCAGGTATAGCAAAAATAAGATATGGTCTCAATTCATCACTCCCTTATAGTATTCGTACACATTCATCTCCTTGCTATGGTGTAATAGTGGGTTTAGCCTTGTGACTTGCTTTGACCAATAGGTACAATTGGATGTGATGAAAGCACAGACTAAGATGTGTTTCTAAAGTTGGGTTTGCCTCTTGTATTTCTATAACCTGAAAAATGAGAGACACAGGGAGCAGACCTATGTTCCACCATAGTCTATAGCTAAACCCAGCAGTTTTGATCAACCATATTCCAGATGACTCGGATTCATGAGCAAGAAATAAATGCTTCTGGTGATAAAGCACTAAAAATCTGAGGTATTTTTGACACTGAAGGCAGTGAAAATCTTAGAGAACTAGCAAGCTAAAGAGTCTGATTTAGGGCTTTTGTGAACATGGACTTAATATGCTTATGGTGGGGAGAGCAGATATTTGAAAATGAAAATGAAAGCAAGAATGGATGTTTTCAGCAAAGCATTCTTTTTCTTATTTCATCAAATGATAAAGGTTTGTCATTGAACTCAACAGAAGTCAATTCTGGGATTCAGTCTGGTTCCCCAGTTTTGTGAAGGCTGATATGTACCAACGTGAAAACTCACATGTCATGTGAACATCATTAACATCTACAGAGCATGTGGCTGAGCTCCAATTCAGGCACAAATTGTATTTATACATTGTCACGTTTTGTCCCACAACAACTCTATAATATGGGTAAGAATATATAAACACTTCGGAAAGGAGTAGACTGAGGTTCCGAGAGGGTGAGGGTCTTACCCAAGATTTTACAGAGAGGAAGCGGCAAACCATTCTAAAACCCAGAACTGTCTCTAAAACCTGTGCACTAGTCTTTGGAGGACCCGGGTGAGAATTTATCTGTATGGAAAATGGGGGCGGGGGAGAGCTGAAAAGTGTCTAATGAATACAGTGATCATCAAAGCACCATTTATTATCCTCACTGGAGCCATCAAATTATAAATTTTATGGTACTTTTTTTTTCCCTTCAAAACTAACTACCCAGTTCTCACTTATTTCAGGATTTCTGAGTTCTGCTTTCCCTACAGAATAGGATGAATCATCTCCTAATTCCTCTTTGCTATAATAGAGATGCCTTTTAACTCTCCCTCTTTTATATTCCAAAAAAGTTCTCCTAAGGTCTCAGAGATACTGACACTAGAGTTCCCTGGACACCTGTGTGTCCTACAAAAGCCAAAGAACATTAGGATTAAAGGGCTCGTATTTTACTTCTGTAAGGACTCCCCTTCAACACTTAGGAGAAATAGAGCAAATAATACTACTTACCGACCTTATTCGACAGGAACGGGTTTTGAATTTGATGTTCCTAGTCTCAGTCTCAGTCTTAGTAAGTTAACACCTCAGTGCCTGTGGCCCTCCTATCACTCAGATGAGGCTGAACACACAAAGAAGGGCCATGTAGACACAGGTGTTCTGGCTTCACACATAGTTAGTGGGAATATTGCAGATGCTAGAGAGTTGTGACAACTCTAAGACCCAGGGTAAAGCAGTGATCACAACATTAGCTAATAATTAGCTATTAGTCATCAAGCAGATAGTATATTCAAAGCTGTGGGTAAAGTGCTTTATATACACATAGTATGGCAAAAATAGTATATACAAAAATATTCTGGATAAATTGCCTAAGTCTAAATCTTATCACTATTCTATATTAGCTATGTAACTGTTAGCAAGTTATTTAACCCCTTAGTACCTCAGGTTTTTCATCTGTAAAATGAGAATCATAGTTGAACCTAACTCAGAAAGTTGCTGGAAATAAATGAGTTAATAGATGTAAAGTGTTTTAAATAGTGACTGGCACATAGAAAGTTGAATATGAGTGTTAACTACTGTCACTATCCCATTTAATTATTCAATAAACTAGGAAGGAGGTACCATTATCGTCCTTTTTTACAGCTAAAAAAATCCCAGAGGTTCTGAGAAGTTGAATGTCTTACTCAAGACCACCAGGAGACAAGTGACAGAGCCAGAATTTAAATTCACTCCAGTTAGATTCTGATGCACGTGTCCTTAAGTACATTAAAACAAACAAATGATAGCATAAAATGTTTCCAATATGAAGACATTGGTAAATTAGAAAATATTAAGCAGTTTTGCTGAATACAATTGTGTGGTTTCCAGACTGGGCTGGCCAATGGAATTGCAAGGGAAATAATTTATTTTCGTTTAATCCAGTTAAGAATGAGATCTCAATTTAGAACATTTAGGATGTTTTTAATGGATTTCCAAATTATTTAGAGAATTCACTACATTTGTAAATCTACTGGATTAGGATACTCTGATGATTGTTGAATCCATTCAAATCTGATATGGAAGATCCTATGGGCTTCCCAGTCCAACTTCCTACCCATGGCTGGAAACCCTCAAGTATTTAGCAAATGTACCTCCAGCTATAGGAAAAGCCCTATACATGGACCCAGGTCTGCTTCCCAGCAGCTTTCACCACAGTTTCTCCTTTTGGGAGCTCAGCAAACAAATCCATTCCTCCTCACAGTCAGTCCCCAGGGTGGGGAGGGATGGGAGGATGATGGTGTACAAAGTGGACAAGGACAGATTAATTCAGAGAGATACACTCTGAAGTGAATATATTTGTTTCCATTGTTCAGGTTATGCACATTCCCTCTCTCTCACACACACATCTGCTGAAAAGTTCTAAAATCTCTAGTCAATCAACTATCAGTTTATGTCAAGTGTGACAGCAGTTCACAGGAGTCCTATCTCATGGATCCTTCTGTTGTTTCTAAAACATCTCATTTTCCTCCCACTTTTCCCTTCCTGTTGTTGCCAGGGAGTTTGCATTGTCTGAGTACTCTTTTTATGGTGGCTGTAAATTCTCTGTGTCTGCCTGGAACCCAAGGAACCTAAGGAAGTAGGATTCACCATCAGGTCTTGACTCTTCAACCATCCAGCTCAGATACATAGCATGTTAATCCAGATCCCTGAGAAGCAAATACGAGATGGGATTTAAGACAATTATTTATTAGGAAAACACCTGGTGAGGGGGGATGCAGAGTAAGCTAGGAAGACTTGGGAGATCCATCAGACAGATGTGCAAGTCTGATCATGAGTGAGGGACAGAGGGAAGGAAGGCTAGGTAGAAGCATCCTAGAGTTTAAAGAATTGTCCTGTAATCTAAGGAAAATACTGCAAGGCTATAAGGAAGTCTTGGAGCCCAGGTCAGCTGTCATATGTCTTCCAGGACTCCTGGGAACACATTTGCCTTAGTGTCCCTGCCTTGCTGAGTCATTGGTGAGAGCAGCTAATAAGAAATACAGAAAATTCTGGTCAAGATGGTGGGTAGACAAACACTGCACATGCCTCCTCCCATGACCGCATTAAAATTGCAACCAAATTATGAAATAGTCAACCTGGAGAATGGCCTAAGGACTAGCTGAACAGAACTCCTATAACTGGGGATATAAAGAAGAGACCACACTGAGACTAGTAGGAGGCGTAGAGATACAAAACGGGCTGGCCCTACACCCATATGTGGAGGTTAAGCACTGGGAGGGATATCTTGGCTGCAGTGCACCCCCCTGCAGGAGCAAGAGGCGCCAGCCCCACACCAGACTCCTCAATCCAGGTTTCCAGTGCCAGGAAAAAGAGTCCCCACAAAATCTGGTTGTAAAAATCAGTGGGGATTCCAGTCCTCCACATGAGATGAAAGGCAGCTGGAAATTCAGATGTCTCTTTAAGGGCCCTCACACAGGCTTGCTTGTAGGCACACACTCTAGGTTCTGGCAGAGGGACAGCAGCTCAGATGGTTCCAGGGACATATAGGAAAATACTGAGTTGTATGGCTTCAGGGCAAGGGATAGAAGGATAGCTGCCACTGTCCTTTTGTTGAGCCCTCCTCTTATGCAGTCTGCAGGTGAGTGTCATCTTGACTATGCTGAGCCCTCCCCACATACAGCCAAAACTGAATCTACATTGGCCTGGTGAGATCTGCTAGCTCCACCCTGGTGACTCCTTGAGATCTCACCCCACCCAAGTTAGTGGTACCATACTACTGATATCAAACTATACTATAAGGCTATAGTAATCAAAACAGCATAATACTGGCATAAAAAACAGACACATGGATCAATGGAACAGAATAGAGAGCCCAGAAATACACCTACATCTATATGGTCAATTAATCTATGACAAAGAAGGCAAGAAATACAATGGGGTAAAGACAGTCTCTTTAATAAGTAGTGCTGGGAAAACTGGACAGACACATGATAAAGAACGAAATTGGATCATTTTCTAACATCATATACAAGAATGAACTCAAAATGGATTAAAGACTTAAATGTAACACCCCAAACCATAACACTCCTAAAAGGAAACATAGGCAATAAACTCTCTGACATGATTCTTAGTAATATTTTTTTCTGACATGTTGCCTTGGGCAAGGAAAACAAAAGAAAAAAATATACAAATGGGACTACATCAAACTAGAAACTTTTTGTACAATAAAAGAAACCATCAACAAAATGAAAAGGCAACCTGCTGAATGAGAAAAGATATTTGTCTATGATACCAACAACTCCTCTGATAAAGAGTTAATATCCAAAATTTATAAGGAACTCATATAACTCAACACCAAAAAAACAAACAATGCAACCAAATTATGAAATAGTCAACCTGGAGAATGCAGTCTGCAGGTGAGTGTCATCTGGAGAAAATCTAAATAGACATTTCTCCAAAGACGACATACAGATGGACAATAGACATATGAAAAGACGTTCAACGTCATTAATAATCAGAGAAATGCAAATTAAAACCACAATGAGATATCACCTCACGCATGTCAGAATGGTTATCATCAATAAACAAGAAAACAACAAGTGTTAGTGAGGATGTGGAGAAAAGGGAACCCTCATTCACTGTTGGTGGGATTGCAAATTGGTACAGCCACTGCTAAAAACAGTTTAGAGATTACTTAGCAATTTTACTTCTGAGTATTTATCTGAAAAAAACCAAAACACTAATTTGAAGAGATACATGCAACCCTCTGTTCAGGGCAGTGCTAGTTACAATAGCCAAGATATGGAAGCAACAGAAGTACCCATCAACATATGATTAGATAAAAAATTTGTGGTACATATATACAATGAAATATTACTCAGTTATAAAAAAATAAAAGAAAGAAATCTTACCATCTGTGACATGGATTGACCTAGAAGATATTATGCTAAGTGAAATAAGTTAGACAGAGAAAGACACATACCATGTGAATTCACTTATACATGGAATCTAAGAAACAAAATAGATGAACAAAGAAAATGAAAACAGATTCGTAGATACAAAGAACAAACTGATGTCTGCCAAATGGGATGGGGTGGTTGGGGAGATGGGTAAAAAAGGTGAAGGGATTAAGAAGTACAATTTGGTCATTACAAAATAGTCACAGGGATGTAAAGCACAGCATAAGGAATATAGTCAATAATATTGTAATAACTATGTATAGTGCCAGGTGGGTACTAGACTAATCAAGGGGATCACTTCATAAATTACATAAATATCTAACCACTGTGCTATATACCTGAAACTAATATAAAATAATATTAAATATCATCTCTAATTGAAAAATAAAAATGAAAAAAAAAAGTATGGCCTCAGCCCAAACACTTCATGGACTCCAGAGCTCATTACCTGGAGCCATTGGCCATTTACGCTTCCTGTAGTTAGAGGTGTGTGAGGCATATTCTCATAGCTGCCATACTTAGCCAATGTAATAGTTACTATTTAAAGTAGTATCCCCTCCACTTATGTTGATGGAGATCTTCACCAATCTGCTCACCCAAACTAAACAGAAAGATTCCTCATTCTTCAATAAATATCGAGAAATCTGGACTATTTGTAGAAAACTGAATTGGTTATGGGATTACGATGAGTTTACTTGCATTCATGTAAAATACAGCCAGGAGAAGACGTCTTGCAACTAGCTGGAGTACAAGACTGAAGTAAAGACTGAGAGTTGAGAGTGGGCTGAAATCAGAAAGGGAAGTCTATATAGAATTCATAATTAAAACCATAGAAATTCAGATGATTGTCCAAAGAAACAATGTAAAGGCAAAATAATTCTTGTAGTAGTAAGCTAGTAGTAGTAGAATAATAGTTTCTCCAAACAATATCTATTCTAATTTCTGAAACCTGTGACAATGTTAGGTTACCTGGCAAAGATGTTTGCAGATAGAATTACGATTGCTAATCAATTGGCCTAGAGATGAGATTACCATGGATTATCTGGGCAGGCTCAATGTGATCACAAAAGTCTTTATGAAAGACAGAGACAGGAAAGTCAGAGCCCAAGAAAGATTTAAAGATATAATGTTGCTCATTTATAACAATGGAAAGAACCATGAGCCAAGGTATAAGGGTAGCTCTAAAGGCTGGAAAAGGCAAGAAAATGGATTCTCCCCTAGAGCTTCCAGAAGGAACTGGATGAAATCTTGATTTTAGTCCACTGAGACCTATTTAGGACTTCTTCTTTCCCAAATTATAAGATTTTTGTTGTTGTTGTTAAGTTACTAAGTTTGTGGTATTTTGTTGCATCAGCAATAGAAAACTAATACAGTTCCAATGTCAGAACCTTGAACAATATCAACTTGTAGATGTTAATGGCACAAATTCTTATTTTTCAAGGACTTTTCTAAATGTTTTTTAAATGCATTCTCATTCACAACCCTGTGGAGCAGGTATCATTATCCCCATTTTACAGATGAATAAGCCAAGATTTAAAATTTCAAATAACTCATCTAAGACTACACAGCTAGTAAGTACTAATGCTAGAAGTTGAACCATGGAAATAGGGCTTCATATTCCATGTCCTTAAACAGAATACTCTACTTTCTTTTCCAGAATAGAAGGATGATGAGGAACAGCCTTCAGATACTAAGGTAGGTGAAGGAACTGAATTTTAAACTATAGAAGCCAAGGGAGGACCAATCTCAAGGCTGGGATAAGAAATGAAGACAGAAGTTTTGAAAGCTACTTAACAATGAGAAGCATGAGCTGTAGAATGGTTACTTGGAAGCCACTAGTAGCCTTTGAGAGGTTTATCATAATGGAGGAATTGGGCAGAACATTCAGAAAAGTAGGTGCAACGTTGCAGCAAAGGCTGGCTGTGAGCATTGCATGTGGGAAGATGTACCGAGAAACAAGCGAGCCCGTAAAAGAAAAGCAGAAAATGGGATCACGTTAAAAAATACATATATGTTATATATACATGTAATATATATAAAACATATATGAATGGGTGTTAATGGCCACATTTTTTTTTTTTTGAGAGAGAGAAACACTTGAAGGTGATGAAGAGAAAGGAACCAAATGCTAGAACAGGTTTCTTAATGGACCAAGTGGAAAGACTGACTAAAGGGTTAAGCTTCAGCAAGAAAAGTCATTCTTTCCTCTGAAAGGAGAAGAGGAAGGGACACGCTGGGGGTGTGGAGAGAAAGACGAGGACATTATACAGAGCTGACTTGATTTACCATATCGCCCTCCAGGAATGGGGGCCAGGGAGAGAGACTCAAGTCTAGAGATTTGAAATAGCGATTGTGGTATGTGAGCTGGGGAGCTGAGAAAAATATAAAGAATTCTTGAGGCAACACCTTTATCAGTACACAAACATTATTCATGAATGTTGAGAATTAATTTAGTTTTTTGCTGGCAAGAAGCAAAATAGAACTTTATATTATTTTCCTCCTTTTGAATCATGTTTGAATAACTAAGTCAGCAACCAGCTCAATGGAAAATATCCCCATAGAGATGGAGTCCCTTTTGAATTTTGCCTTCGGCTGATATTTGTGTGTATGTAGGCCAGTCACAAGAGGCTGACCCCTCCAGTGATGGAGTTTCTGAGGCTCCAGGCTTTCTTTTGTGTTGAAATGGCAGCATCTGGGGGAGGGAAAAAAAACACCTGTACTGTCCTGAATCACTAACTACAAAGCACCAGGATGGTCTCAATACACTCAATTAACGAGGGGAGCTGCCAACAGAAACTTCCTGACATACACGCTGGCCTTCCTTTGGCAACTAGAAAGTCCCCACCCCTTGCCACCACCCATTCATGGCCAGGCCCGAGGGACAGAAATCCTAACTCCTGGTGCCACACAATTAGCCAACTGTGCACCAGGCACTGTAATTTGTCTACAAAGCAACCACTTGCTGAATGTGTCCTTTGTGCTGAGCACCATACTTGGTTTTGGTGAAAATGGAACCTCAGCAGCCCTACTCAGGAGTCAGAACACCTAAGTGCAAGTCCCATCTTTATCATCTACCCCTCTCTTGTCTGTAAAGAAGTCTCGATCTCCACCTGGCTCAGTTTCCACAGGAGCAAAACCAGCATTTGTGATTGTCACGAGATATATTTTATACAATGCATACAAAGTGCTTAGCACAGGGACAGGGTAAATGGCCAATGATTATTATTTTTAATCTATGTAGAAAAATGCCTAAAATACAGTCTTGCCTGGAGCTCCAGTAGAGTGAAGAAAAGAGACATACGAATCCACACTTAGTTGAGGGTAATCCATTGTCATAGAGAAAAGAAGAGAGAGTAAGGGGACCCTGAGGAAGAAGAACCCGCCTCCACATGAGCAAGTCAAAGACGGCTTCAGAGGACCCGGGAAGTGGGAGCTCCTGTTTGTTAACTTCTTCAGAGCCCGAGCTCTTCAAAAGCTGGGTCCCCGCTGGTGCACCTCATCCAGAGTTCCTGTCTAATGAAGACTCTTCGACTGTCTCCCGAGCCATCTACTTTCAACTCTCAACAAATCTTATCTTGAAAAATGCTTTTCTTCCCTCCCTTGTCAATGCCTTTGCATTTTTCTCACTTTGTTGCTGGCCTCCTGACCAGGCACTTTCATCTCCTCGCAACACAGAATCCTTACGGTGCTGTTTCCTTCCGTTTATACAATCCCCGTTATTCTCTCCTCTCATGCATTATTTAGTCCTGAAAACTGTTGGGGGAGAGAGCCTGCAAGGTAGATGTCAGAAGAATAAGTTGTGTCTAATTTCATTATGCCGTGAACAACCCTAAAAGGAGACCACAATTTTTTTCAGGGATGAGGGTTGTGAGGGGAGCAGTTGAGGAGGGGAAGATTTACTTGAAAATAATGTGCAAAATTATTTGCATTTAAATATGTGAAAATTGATCATAATTTATTACTCTCCAGAAATGAGTGAGGTCAGCAACAGATACTATAAGTTGGAAAGGACTTATTTGAGAAATATAAGAAACTGTAGTTACTATTATAACTATTCTGATGATGAGAATGTTATTATTATCATTATAATTATTATTATTATTTATTGGATGCTAACTCTTTACTATTCACTGCATTAGGGCTTTACATTCATCATCTCACAGAACCCCCAGAGCAGTCCTTTGAAGAAGGCAGTATTATTATCCCTGTCATACAGAGGAGGACACCAAGGGTCAGAGAGGCTAGGAACTTGCTCTAAGTCACGTAGCAGCTGAGAACTGGGAATGGTGCCCAGTCCTGCTACCTGACACTGCTTCCCCATTGTCTGACTCTTTCACAGAGTCCCCAAGCCCCGAGTCTTCATGAGGAATTCTGGTTTCGTCTCCACTTATTCTCCATGCAGTTTCCTTGGGAGCCCCACCTTCGGGGCCCTGATGACACACATGCCCCCCTGCCCCGCTGCCCCCAGACAGGCCAACCCAACCTCTGGAGCCAGGGGCTTAAGGCTGTCCCTATCCCACTCCACCCCTCCCACTTTGGTTTGAGGAATTCTTATTCTCTCTTCAAAACTTATTTGTGCTTTATACCCACAAGACTAACAGAAATCAGAAAACTAGATTAGGCCAAATGATCCTGGGGGGATGGAGTCAGGGGCACCTCACACACAGCTATATGGGGTGTAGCTGGACAGCCATTCCGGAGAGTAATCTGGCACTATTTCAGTCAAAATAAGTCTAGACGTACCTTACATGTAAGATTCCTCTTGCTGGTGTAACAAATTACCAGAAATTTAGTGGTTTAAAATAACACAAACATATCATTACACCTTTCTAGAGGTCAAACGACTGATGGCATAGGTCTCATCAGGCTAAAATCGAGGTATTGGCAAAGCTGGCCGCTTCCTCCATCTTCAAAACCAGTAGTGTAGCATGTTCAAATCTGTCTCTGACCCTTCTGCTTCCCCCTTTCTCTTACGGGGACCCTTGTGATTACATTGGACCTACCTAAACAATCCAGGATCAGCTACCTTCCTATCTCAAGATTCTTAAAGTCTCTTTTGCCATCTAAGGTCATATAGTCACAAGTTTGGAGAATTAGAAAGTTAACATCTTTGGGGGCCACTAGTCTGTCAGCCATAGCTATGACCCAGCAACTCTATCCCTGGGTATATAGGATCCAAAGAACTTCTCAGGCCAATCCACAAATGAATCATAAAGAGTGTTACTGCAGAGTTATCTGGGGGTGTTTGGAACTACAATGGATGTTCCACATTGAGACAATGGAAAAGTGAAACGTGGAGGAACGCACAGCCCAGGGGGATATGTAGCAATTAGAAGTAACAGCCTAGATGTTCACACACTGGCATGAATGCATCTTAAAAAGATTGCTTAGTGAAGGAAAGTACAAAATAGAGATCATTTACATCAATTTAAAAAGTAAATACATGTACTAAAATGACAATGTGCATTTTGCATGAATACTATACAGGCAAAAAGACCTATTTGTACACATCGTTAATGGCTGCTAGTGGGACTAGAGAAGGGGATGGGGGGGAGGCAGAGGAATAACAGGAACAAAGAGGAATAAAAACAAAGCTCTCCTCCTCAGTATAGCTATCCCTGACTCCCTCCCGCCTGCAGGTGGAGGCGTGTGGTTCTGCAGTGTGGATCTTTAACGGAGTTCTTGCACACTGTCTTGTATTTGTCTGTTTGCTTCTCTCACTTCGCCATGAGCTTCTTGAGAGAAGGCACTACATCTTGTTTCTTTTGTATCTTTGAAGCATAGCACAATGCCTGCCTCACAGTGGGTACCTAATGTGTGTTTTGTTAAATTGAACAGTGAACAGTGGGAAAACAGACATCTGGAGTGGGATGTCTCATATGAGCTGAAACATAGAAAAATTTCTAAGGACACCCAAATGGGCTTTAAAACTAAGTTTGGAAATAAAGTCGAATCAGAAAGCCTGTTTCTTTCAGGCGAGCAAAGGAGAGGGGTGGAAAAGAGAATGGAGACCTAAGCATCTGTTTTGCCTCCATCCTCTCAAGACAAAATGCCAAGAAAGATGAGCATCAGAATGAAAATGCAGAGCCAGCACTAGTAGAAGGGCAAAGAAACCCTAACGTTGGGTAAAGGGATTGTAAGACAGCATCTAGTAGTTCTAAATAAATTCAATTCAGAAGAATGGGGGGAGTGCTGAGACACGGAGCAGAGCACCTCCAAATATTTCAAGAGGTGGCCCTGGATTCTGAGATTGACATTGAGAATGACATTGCTCTGGGTCAAGACTCCAAAACTGATCATTAAAGTCATGGTTTCGAGCACTTAGAACAAAAATAAAGGGGGGAACTTTAGAAGCCTGCAAGGTTCATTTAAATTGAGTTGCACCTGAGTGACTTGGTTTCCTTCATGGATATTAAAAGGCAAAAGACTTGTGGTAGATCTTTTATGTGAATTTCAGCAAAGAATTTGACAAGGTCTTTCTAAGTGGTTTTAAGGACAAGATTGATGCTTGTCTTGGTAACCATTTCAATGATTATACCCAAATGCTGTTGGTTCAAGGAATGGTGCCAATCCTGATGAGTTGGAATATACCACGGACAGTATTAAAAAGGGCTGATGTGTGTTGAATGCTTCTCACATGATAAGCACTGTCCCTGGCAATTCACACATGGAGTTAGTCTCTCCCGGTCCCAGCAACTCTATAGGGAAGGTACTATTATTATTTTACTTTGCATTTGAGGGGAGTAAGGTACAGAAGGGTGGAATACCTTCCCCAGGTAAGTAGCAACTAGAGACTCAGGCTTCAGGTAATGTGCTAGCCCAGCAAGTTATTCTGCTAAGGAAATTTTACATTAGAAGCTGAAAACTAGAAATGGAACTCAGCAATGCAAGAGCCCCTATAGAAATAGAGCAAATATTTCCCCTGCCTTACTCTTGAACCACTCCCTGTTTCTTACCCAGACAGCTCTCACACTCACATTCTGTCTGCTGATCCCTTGCTCTGCAACAGTTCTCTACGAGGAAGTCTTCTTGGTGACTGTTTTCCTTTCTTGTGCTGGTCTATTTCCCACATGGTTTTACTCCCTGGTCCTGCCCTGTACCTAATCAGTGCCCCTAAGTTTCAGCCTTGGGTTTCAACCTCACCCCACTCTGTCCCTCACCTAGACAGAACTTCTGTTCAAAATCCATCTGTGTGAGTTGCTTATAGTTGGGTACAGCAATACAATCTAGTACCTGGACTAGAGGGTTAATGCCTTAAACACCTGAAGAACCTCTTTTCCTAGGTAATCCTCCTCAGAACGCAGTGATCACTGAAAACAGGGTTAATGGGCATGCAGAATCAATAGCTGCCAGACCGGGATCCAGAAGATACTTTCTTTTCAAATAGGATCTAGAAGAGGTAGCACCTAAGGACACAGGCAGTTATAGGGCAATTATCCAACTGACTTAAATGTCTGTGCATTTTACATTTCATTCTTATTTAAACAGAGTGATCTGCTTGGCAATGCATTGTGACTAAAAAGGAACCATTTAAATTCAGAGCTGAATTTGGGGAGATGAGTTTAAATCAGAACTATATTCAACCATCCAGTAATTTGACACACACTAGTTGAATACCTGTCAAGAATATGGTGAATCGGATCAGGTCCAAGAGTCAGGAGTCTGGCTCTTAGATCCAACTCTTCCACGCCTATACTGGACAGCCTCGATCCCTCTGCTCTACAGTCTTTAATTTTAAAATACAGGTGAGGATACATACCCCACAGGTCTGTTATGAAGACTATGTTTGTCTGCTCCAGAAGCAGACCCTGAAATAAAGATTCAAGTGCAAGTAGTTTATTTGGGAGGTAAAGGGAGTACCTACATGGGGATATAAAATGATTTAAGGTAGGAAAGGCAGCCAACAAAAGGTTTATTTTCAAATCAACTTTCACCATAGGAAACTAGAGCTGAATCATGCTGGGGAATTCTGGAAGCCTCAGTAATCACATTCGAGGGGTGACGGAACTGGAGTGTTTGGCTGAGGGCTATTCCTAGAGTTTGATTGTACCCCCAACAAGTAAAATGGGCCAGTAGGCATTAAAATGGTAAGGAATGTGTGCTATAAATTGTGCAAGCTATTCTCTGTGAAAGTTTTTTTGTTACTTGTTTATGCATTTTATGTCTAGAGAGTGCTTATACCATGACCTGAGCGAGTCCTGTGCTAGAACCTGGGCGCAGGAAGTGAGTTACCTGCTCTTATGATAATTTCACTAAAGTGTGAAAGACAGACACAAAACGAATATTTATAGTTAATAGTAGGGTTCTAGGATAGGGAACTAACGGAGGAGCTATGAAACATAGAGAACTAGGACAGAGCAGGGAGCTCCTCCTTCTCCCCCAACAGGTGAGGTTTAAGTTGAGTCCGTAAGGGTAAGCAGGCATTCACCAGGGAAAACTAGGGATCTCCAAAGGAAGATGATTCAAACACAAAAAAGATCTTGAAGTGGGAGGGGAGTCAATAAACCGTGGTCCTAGGGCAAAATCCAAACCAATTCCGGTTTATATAAGTAAAGCTTTATTGATACAAAGCCACAGTCATTCCTTTATGTACCTTTGATGGAGGCTTTCACCATACAGTGACAGAGTTGAGTAGTTGAAAGAGAAACTATTGCCCACAAAGCCCGTGTGACTATCTGCATAAAATGTTTGCTGACTTCTGGTTTATATAATGACCTGGAAATAGATTTTAATGCATTTTGAGCCATTAAAAATGTTTATTATTCCTTGATGTAGATATGTGTAAGAACACACTTATAAAAAGCTCACGGCCTATTGAGGGGGAAAAGGCAATCAATCAATCGATCAATAAATAAATAAATAAATAAATTAATTAATTAGTTTTCATGTGATTGAGTCTGTAATAAAAGACCATACCCAGAGTTTACTGAGTTGTCAAGGTGAGGATAATTAGTTTTGCCTAAAGAGAGAAGATAGATTTATAGAGGATAAAATGGGTCTTGGAGTTTGAGTCCATTTCTGGGTTAATGGAGGGAATTAGAATTAATCTGGGTAGAGGGTAAAATGTGTTCAAAAGTAAAGAAATGAGAAAGCAAAAAGTATCCAGGAAAGATTGTAGTTTCCCTCCCTGTGTCTCTGAGCAGCTGGCAGGGCCATGAGTATCGCCTCCTGGGAGAATTGCCACTTAACTCCCTTCACCTCTACCACCAGCTTTAAAAAAAATTATTTCAAGAGTTAGCAAGAACAGATAGCAACTGGATCACTAGGTCTGAGGATTTCTCAGAAAATAACAAATTCTCTAGCTAAAGGATTCAAGTAGAAGAAAAAAAGAAAAGTAGAAAGTGGCAAGTTTTAAGTGAAACAATAGAGTTAAAGTTTTAAGATCCTTGGATATAAAACCTATATGTTAGATTTTCCATTGCCAAATTGTAGATAATTGGAACATGAGAATAAATAATGATAGTAACAGATTATAACTCCACAGAATAAAATAAGAACCCATAAACCCATATACCCATACCGATATAACGTTTAAAAATGAAAACTGAAAATAAGTTAGCAAATGAGAGTGGGGAGACAGGGAGACAGGAAAGCTTGTCTTAAAAATAGAATACCAACTAATATATGCAGAAGGAATCATGTAATTAGAAAAATCACAACCATGACAGTAATAATTGCTTTGGGAAATTATTATCAATGAAGGCTAGAACTAGTGGGCAAAAGTATGAAAAGAAACAAGGTATTTGTGTAGCCTGGAAATATCTCCTTACAAGATAATTATTAATTAAAAGGGAAAGATATTAAGATTATAGAGGAAGAACATGACAGACAAGACCCCAACTAAGAGATCAATGTTAATGATACCAGTTAAAGACACAAATAGATCAATTTGCTTTCTGATATTTTGCACTAGGACACAGTGATGTTTCTGTGTTCTTGCCCTAAAGGCACAACCTGTGGACCTAATCATAGGAAACATCACACAGACCCAAGTCGTGAGACAGTCTCCAAATTAAGCAGCCTATAATCTTAAAACATGACAAGGTCATGAAAGACAGAATATGGCTGAAGAACTTCCCCAGATTAAAGGAAGCTAAAGAGACATGAGGTCTAAGCACATTATAAGATCCTGGATTGGATCCTAGATAAGGATTTTGTGTGTGTGTGCTAGAAAGAACATTAGTGTTATAATCAGCTACATTTAAATAAGGTTTTTAGACTAGATAATATTCTTTCAACACTGTTGGTTTTCTGATTTGATAACTGTTCTGTGGTTCTATAAGATAAAAAAAAAAATTTATGTTTAGGAAATAGCACTGCAGATTAGAGGTGAAGGGGCGTTAGGTCTGTAAATTACCCTCAGATAGTCCTGGCAAGGGAGATAGAATTAATAAATAATTAAGTAATAAAATGTTAACATTTGAGAAATCTGGGTAAAGGCTTTAATAGATTTATCAGCATTCTTTTGTAACTTTCCTGTATGTCTGAATTCATTTCAAAATAAAAAGTTAAAAATAAAAACTCCTAGGTTTTGGAAGGCAGACTTACAGAACAAAGGGTCTTCAGTCAGACCAATCCGGACTGAAATGTTTGAGCCCATATTGGTTAGCTGTGTGACCTTGAGCAACTCTCAGGCTTTACCTATGCACTTGGGTCCACTGGACTGTCAGGTTACTAGGTTCTAACTTTCTCTTTAAAATAATACTCCATAGAAAAATTAATGAATAATAATGTAGTAAAACTAACACCTTAACACCTTTATCTTTCCCATCGTGGTCCCTTGTTTTCCCTCAGCTGAGAAGAGCATTTTCTTTGCTAACTCAGTTTCCAGACTTTTGAAAGAAAATGTGGGGAGGGAAGAAGAGTAAAAATACAAGGAGCAGTTCGGTGTGGGAAAATGAGAGATGCTTGGGGTATGGCTGGGAGTAGAAGTTAGCTGGGACAAAACACAGAGGAAAAGACATGGGGAAGTCTTACTCTGGGTTAGAGATTATGTCAGCTTGAACAT
>NW_011888810.1:782214-859311 GCF_000151845.1 Pteropus vampyrus
GGTCTGAGGATTTCTCAGAAAATAACAAATTCTCTAGCTAAAGGATTCAAGTAGAAGAAAAAAAGAAAAGTAGAAAGTGGCAAGTTTTAAGTGAAACAATAGAGTTAAAGTTTTAAGATCCTTGGATATAAAACCTATATGTTAGATTTTCCATTGCCAAATTGTAGATAATTGGAACATGAGAATAAATAATGATAGTAACAGATTATAACTCCACAGAATAAAATAAGAACCCATAAACCCATATACCCATACCGATATAACGTTTAAAAATGAAAACTGAAAATAAGTTAGCAAATGAGAGTGGGGAGACAGGGAGACAGGAAAGCTTGTCTTAAAAATAGAATACCAACTAATATATGCAGAAGGAATCATGTAATTAGAAAAATCACAACCATGACAGTAATAATTGCTTTGGGAAATTATTATCAATGAAGGCTAGAACTAGTGGGCAAAAGTATGAAAAGAAACAAGGTATTTGTGTAGCCTGGAAATATCTCCTTACAAGATAATTATTAATTAAAAGGGAAAGATATTAAGATTATAGAGGAAGAACATGACAGACAAGACCCCAACTAAGAGATCAATGTTAATGATACCAGTTAAAGACACAAATAGATCAATTTGCTTTCTGATATTTTGCACTAGGACACAGTGATGTTTCTGTGTTCTTGCCCTAAAGGCACAACCTGTGGACCTAATCATAGGAAACATCACACAGACCCAAGTCGTGAGACAGTCTCCAAATTAAGCAGCCTATAATCTTAAAACATGACAAGGTCATGAAAGACAGAATATGGCTGAAGAACTTCCCCAGATTAAAGGAAGCTAAAGAGACATGAGGTCTAAGCACATTATAAGATCCTGGATTGGATCCTAGATAAGGATTTTGTGTGTGTGTGCTAGAAAGAACATTAGTGTTATAATCAGCTACATTTAAATAAGGTTTTTAGACTAGATAATATTCTTTCAACACTGTTGGTTTTCTGATTTGATAACTGTTCTGTGGTTCTATAAGATAAAAAAAAAAATTTATGTTTAGGAAATAGCACTGCAGATTAGAGGTGAAGGGGCGTTAGGTCTGTAAATTACCCTCAGATAGTCCTGGCAAGGGAGATAGAATTAATAAATAATTAAGTAATAAAATGTTAACATTTGAGAAATCTGGGTAAAGGCTTTAATAGATTTATCAGCATTCTTTTGTAACTTTCCTGTATGTCTGAATTCATTTCAAAATAAAAAGTTAAAAATAAAAACTCCTAGGTTTTGGAAGGCAGACTTACAGAACAAAGGGTCTTCAGTCAGACCAATCCGGACTGAAATGTTTGAGCCCATATTGGTTAGCTGTGTGACCTTGAGCAACTCTCAGGCTTTACCTATGCACTTGGGTCCACTGGACTGTCAGGTTACTAGGTTCTAACTTTCTCTTTAAAATAATACTCCATAGAAAAATTAATGAATAATAATGTAGTAAAACTAACACCTTAACACCTTTATCTTTTCCATCGTGGTCCCTTGTTTTCCCTCAGCTGAGAAGAGCATTTTCTTTGCTAACTCAGTTTCCAGACTTTTGAAAGAAAATGTGGGGAGGGAAGAAGAGTAAAAATACAAGGAGCAGTTCGGTGTGGGAAAATGAGAGATGCTTGGGGTATGGCTGGGAGTAGAAGTTAGCTGGGACAAAACACAGAGGAAAAGACATGGGGAAGTCTTACTCTGGGTTAGAGATTATGTCAGCTTGAACATTCTTAAAGAGAAGGGAGTTATTTTTTATTTACTTTGAAATTGGGCAGTGTGTTCTTTGACAGCACATGGTGATACCGAAAATACTTTCTTAGCTCCCAGCGAGGTGATATCCTTGGAAAACAATCAAGAAGGACTTTTCCCAGCCAGCTTCCCCCACCCCATACCCTTCTTTAAGGCAATGAAAGTTGGTATCACCATATCCTAACCAGCACAGCGATAAAAAAAGACAAATCTAGTATCAGGCATTTTGGCACAAATTCACTAGGTAAAAGTTGGGTGTAAATAATGTAGTGTTAGATGGCTACTAGGCTTATCATGGGGACCACTTCTTTAGGTATATAATGTTGTATAACTATGGTGGACACCTGAAACTAATGTAATATTGTATGTTAGCCTATTTTAATAAAAATATTTTTTTAAATAAAGATGAAAAATAAAAGAATGTAAAAAATGTGGATGGGAAATGATATTTTAACTGTTGGATATACCGTAGGTTGTTATATTTTACTTTTTTAAATGCGTGGCTTTTAAATTACGTTGATAGCCCTGACCTCCATTAACCCCCGGAAGCTTTACATACATTTCCTTGTTCTATGAAGAAGTTGATATCTGCCTCTTATTTCAAATGGGGAGAGTGATGTTGATAGAAGTCACTCGAATTCACATGGTGGATGAAAAAAGCCATGGCTCTTATTAATACAGAAAGCCAATGGGACCCTTACCTAGTGTGGGCAATTATCTTCTCTCTTTCTTTACTTGTCCCTGAAGGTTTAATGGGATAAGCTACTATCTGCTTTTTAAGATGGCTACCTGCTGTCACAGAGTCCCCAGTCCTTATCACAAAAGTACATTGGTGGTATTTTGAGATTGCCATATATTTGATAATTTTCTCTTAAGCTTAGTAAGCCCTTTAGGATCTTTTAAGATAAAGCCATTTCATAAATGTAGCTGTATTACAGAATAAAATACTTTATAAGGGACTTCAAGAAAATTACATTAGCCTATGTCTCTTCTTTCATGGTGCTCTGCCATTCAGAAAGTTTTATAAGTATAGACTGGATCCACTATGGAGTTATTAGATCTCAGCCATCTCCACTTCTTTTTCTCTTTGGCATGTGTTTCCTTTCCAGCGTTTTGAGGATTACACTGTAAAAACTGAAAGGCAGAGCACTGTGCACAGAGTGACTCGGAAGGTCTCTAAAGCCTGCAGCTCCGCCGGATGCTGGTTGTTCCCTGTGTGAAAAGCAGAGCGCAGGACTTCCACAAAGGAGCCACTGATGTCACATTGCCGTGTCCAACTGTGGGAACAAGCTGGGGGCCTCTGTTCTTCCATGTAGCTTTCCAGTGAGCTTACTATCGTGCCCATAGGCGTGCACGATACAAGGCCTTCAGAAGCAAAGCAGGAAGAGGCTGGTCGTGTGGGCTTTTCACCTCAAGGGGAAATGGGTATCTAGTGTATTTCCCAATATCTACAGAGCATTCAGCTAATTTTATGGAAACTTTCTGTGCCTCGGGGCTTGTTCTAGGTGTCAAGGACTCAGTCAGCAAATACAAATCAGATATGGGCTCTGTCCCCATGTAGCTTTTGTTCTAATGGGAAAGTCGGGGTTTAAATCAATTATCATAGAATTTATTATATAATTATGGTTGCAATTAGAGATACAAGGGAAGTAGACTATGAGGAACATAAGAGGGAACAGACTTAGCTAAAATGTGGAGTTAGAGGTGAGCCTGTAAGGCTGTGAAGGGGTGAAAACACAAGAAGGGGCAGGAGTTACATGGGAGGTGCTGAGAGAGAGGTTCCCTGCAGAGCAGACAGAGTGGATGAAGGTGTGAAGAGAAGTGTGATGTACCCCAGGAGCTCAGTGCTAAAGTCCGTGGGCCTGCCCAGAGACCCTGCATGGAGGACCTTGTAGGGACTGGATCTTTGTGGCAAAGGGAAGCAGTCAAATGATTTTAGCAGACGGGATCATGGGTTGGAAGGGTTACAGTGGCATGCTCAGTATTGCATGTTTAAACTCTCATGCAGGCTGCTATGGGGGAATAGAATGGAGTGTTTACGCATAGAGAATGCGGGAAATCATCACAGTAATTAAACAAAAGGTGAGAGTCACTTTGATTCAGCTGATGACAGGAGTAGAAGACAAGCTGATCGATAATAAGAGGCTTGTTAGGCACAATGCTGAGCTCCTGGGATGCAGCATGACAATGCTTTCCAGCCCTACAAGGAGAAAGGCAGGAAACACATAATCCCATGGGAATTATGTGATGATGGAGGCATACATAAGGAGCCAACAAGACTGGAGGGTCAGGGTTTACCTGGATCCAAAGGCAGGCTTCCCAGCTGTTTTAATACTTGAGCTAACACTTGAAATTTCGAGAGGATGTTATACATCACATAAACTTTTCTTTCTTCCTTCATTCCTTCTTTTCTGCCTGTTTTCCTTCCTTTCTCTTTTTTGCCTGTTTTGTCTTTTTTTTCTAGTTATTTCTAACATAGCTACCTCATCATTTGGTTGTCTTACTGTGGGTTAAAGGGATAAAGATCAAGGAAGTTTTAGGTCTTACCAGAAAAATAATTTAGCCTTTTTCTGAATTATTTTTTTGCTTATATATAATTTTTCTGATCTAACTGTTTAAAAACATTTGTCCTAATTCCAGATCATTGGTGATCTTAGTAAATAATATTATTAAAAATTTTAAGTTTGTTTATATTTCACAGAAGACCAAGCTCAGCGCTGTTATAAATATTAACACTTTGAGATTTTTTAAAAAGACTTTAACAAAAAAACCCATTTTCAGAAATGAAGTGCAGACAGAAAGGAAGTGGCCAGAGGCGGTATTCGGTTTTCAGTACTTCATCGCCTGTCTTGCCCAGGTGTTAAGAGTTTTACATACGTATTTGTCAGTTTCTACTTCTAAACCTTCTAGATCACCATTCCTTATCTCCTTATCACTTAGAAATTTCATGTCTCCCATCCCTACTAACATAAGCCTCTGGATTATTCATTTTTTATTGTTGCTGTAACAAATTATCACAAACTGGGAGGCTTAGAACAACAGACATTTATTCTCTCATGGTTCTGAAGTCCAGAAGTCAGAAATCAAGGTGTCAGCAGGGCCATGGTCCCTCCAAATATAGAAAAGATGAGGAAGATAAACATGAATTGTGAAACAGAGGCTTTATAAATCACAGGGGGAGTTTTCCAATATGATCATTTATATCAGAAAGGGAAATGTCAGGTATTAGGGGCAGCTGTCAGGCCATGAACATTGCTGGGAGAGCCTTGTTCCTTGCCAAAATACCATATAATGCAGATTTCAGTGACACCATAGAAGTCTAAGCACATTCCAATTTGATCTTTAATCTTCTCTTTTTGTACTAGGCAATTCCTAGGGTAGATTTCATTCATTTTAAGCACCTCCACATCTGCCTGGATGGAAGGTCACATTCAGCCCGTAGGCTGAATACTCCTAAAAATTTGCTGTTTACCCAGGTAAAAGCATCCAAGGACCTTCCGTAAGGCATGTCCTGTCTTGTTGGCCCCAAGTCAACCAATCACTCCTTCCACGCTTACACCTGACTGCTGCTGGTCCCCGAAGACCTTGTAATATTATTTATAATAATGACCTATGGCAGGGGCTTCTGAGTTGAATAACTTCTAAGTGGGTGTCTTGAGCTAAGACTTCTCAGCAGAGTCCAGGACCCAAATATCTAATTAATGCCTCTTTGGTATCTCCATGTGTGAATCCTTTCACCATCGAAAACTCAATCTGTCTAGTGCTGCACTCATTGCCTTTCTCTTGTACTTGCACCTCCCTGGATTTCCCATCTTGCTGAACCATTCTATCGAATAACCAATTTTCTTATGATATATTTTCTGGCTTTCTTTCTGTGCCATATCCCAAAAACTGGGTCATCAGCAGGGTCTTTCAATTCAACCTTCTAAGTTTCTCTTCTCTTTCTCTCCTCCTTTCTATTCCTACTGTCTCTGCTGAAATCCATGCTTAAAGGGGGGAATTTTAGTCCACTCACATTTATGGACCATAAACAGTGTACTAAATTCTGTTTTAAGCACTTTCATTTGAATGATCTCAGCAAGTTCTCTCAGCATCATCATAAAGTAGATTCATATTATTCTCATTTTTAGAAGCAGAGATTGATGCTAAGAAAAGTTAAGCATCTTTTCTAAGGCCAGACAGCAAGTAAACTGGGATTCCATCTTAGGCATGTCTCACTCTAGAGTCTGAGTATTTAGTTACTATGCTGTGAGTTTATTGAAAGTGGGACAGAGCAGAGGTCTCTCAATCGATCCATCTTTGTCATCCCGTAAACAAGTGGTGATAACTTGGGACAGACAGATTAAGAAGAAAATAAATTCTGTTACAGGGCTTCTTTTTGCTTCATGAAGAAATGGACATACATAAGGTAGGAGGAGCACCCATTTCTTGGCTGCCACGTCTCCAACAGTGGCAATAACTGATAACAATAATGACAAAAACATAAAAAATATTAATCGTAGTAAGCAACACTGGCCACCATTTATTAAGTGCTCACAACTGGCCAGGCACTCTCCTAGGCACCTTCCATGTATTATCCCACTCAATGCGTATGACACCTTGTGAAGAAATGAAGCTCGGAAGTTAAGGAACTTTATAAATATCATGGTACCAAAAAATGATTTATCCAGAGTTTTCTGAGCCCAAAGCTAATGTTCTTAACCACTACGATATATTTTCCTGCATGTTTGTTCAGCATAGGATATGGATTCAGAAGATAGCAGTAGCATATACTAGCTGTGTGCACTTGGGCAAGTACCAAACATCTCTGTGTTTGATTTTATCATCTGTGAAATGGGCATGCTACTGCATCCTCCTGGTGGCCTTTATCTACCTTAAAGTTCCAATATCTGACACCACTGGCTTGGAAATTTGTTCAGTTGGTAAAAAAAAAAAAGTGATATAAACCCAGTGCTCACAACTCTGTCAAGATTATATGTGACTCAAAAAAAATTTTACTTATTTTTCCAGAATAGTTTTACATAAAAGCCTGTATCAGAAACTGTTATTTGTCTCCCAAAGAAAGACCAATATTTCCTGATCCTCCTTGCAGCTAAATATGGCTGTGTGGCCAGTTGTTGGCCAATGAGATATGAGTAAAAGTGGTGGAAGCAATTTCTCAGTTGCATATTTTAGAAAAGTAATATACTCTTCCTACCCCCTCATTCCATTGACTGGGATGAGAGGTAATGGTGAGCCCCCTGGGACCATTATGACAGAAGCAACATTTCACAGATGCCAGAAAACAAGAGAGAAGCCAGGACTTAAAGATTTTGCTTTGCACATATTTCTCAGACAGAGTCTCTCCTTTCCACTCCTGTCTCCACCAGATCTCTAAGTGACAGAGTGGGGCACCACCTCAGTCCAGGACTGCTTAGAGAGAGAAATATACATCTATCTAATTGAAGTCACTGCCTTTTGGCATCTTTGCGATGGCATCTGAATCCACATCATAACTAATATAACGAGAGAAGAGAAATGCACTGGGCCACGTGCTATTGAAAAAAATACTTTTTCAGATTCAGCTTATGCTAAGTCTCTGATGCAAAAGAACCTGGCATACTTTAGGGATGGTAAAAGGTGCAGCTCAGCTCAACTTAGAGCACCTGGCAAGGGGGTTGGTAAAAATAAAACTGAAGGAGTCATCAGGTGCCCAGTCATAAAAGATATGTTCCCCTATGTTAAAGAACATAAATGAACCTAGGAGCAATGGCTACCCACGGAAGAGTCTAAAAGGGGTGGCATGATAGTTCTAAGCTTCAGAATAATTTATCACTGTCCTCATAGTTATCAACAGATGTTATTTATTTTGATTATTCTAGGTGGCAGACATTCTACAAAGCATCTTCTTACTTTATTTAAATTGCAAGCCCCTTGTAGGGAAGAGGTTTTCCATTGCTTTCTTGTGTGGCTTATAATTAGCCATACAACAGCATTAACTGATGATGTGGTATTTTTTAGTAGAGCTTGCCCTAGATTCAGGATGAATTATAGGAATGCAGTAGCCGTTTGCTACTGAGATGACCTCAAAAATAATGACTCAGCAGTGCATCTTCTGATGCAATTCCCTTCAAAGCTTATTTTTCTCTAACTGAACTGTATCTCTTTTTGCCCCTGCCTCCCACTGTTTCCCAGCATCTAACACAGTGCCTGACTCACAGCAGGTGCGGAATAAAAACAAAGACGGATGCATGTTTAATGAACTGCCACCGTATATGCTTTAAATTCTAGCTATTTAGAAACTGCAAGCCAAAAATACTCTTGATGAAAACATGCATCGCTACACCCAGTAGGCTTAACCGGACAATGCATAATCATAAACTAAATGGATAATGATGAAGCTGCAGTATTAATCAGTTATAAGTACAGAGCAAGAAGTAAAGGCCTTGAGATCCAGGACAAACTAAAGGCAACTTTGATAAAGCACTGATAACACCTTTCTCAAATGGTTTTGGAATTCTAGAAATCAGTGTTTGCAAGTGCATGGTAGTGATTTTTATCCTTTACCAAACAGTGCAAGGCAGGCAGCCTGCTCAGTTGAACGGCAAAATAAAGTCATCGATAAACTCCAGGGCCATGTTGGAGAAGAGTCTGACAGTTCTGCAAAAGGTTAAAAACAGAGTTGCTATATAACCTAGCAATTCCACTCTTAGGTAGATGCTCGAAGAAAATGAAAACGTATGTCTATGCAAAAGCTTATAAACAAATTTTCATAGCAACATTATTCATAATAACCAAAAGTGGAAAGAGCTCAAGTATTCATGAATGATACAATAGAGATGACCTTTTAAAACATTGTGCTAAGTGAAGTGAAAGAAGCCAGACCTGCCACCCCCCCCAAAAAAAACACATAGAGTATGATTCCATTTGTATAAAATGCATAGAAAAGGCAATAAATGATTCATCCACAGAGAAAGAAAGTAGGCTATTGGTTCCCAGGGGCTGAGGGTAGGATGGAGGAATGAGGCATGGCTACTAATGGGCACAGGATTCTTTTTGGGGTGATGAAAATGTTCTAAAACTGATTGTGGTGATAGTCCCACAACTCTGACTATACTAAAAACCATGGAAGTATATACTTTAAATGAATGAATTGTATGGTATGTGAATTACTGCTCAATAAAGCTGTTGTAGAAAAATAATAAAGTCCAAGAATGAGAATTCACTTAGTAGACTATTGCATATTGGTTGGCTTTAGTCATAGATAGTAATAAAATTCTATGAAAGGACCCATCACAACTGTTCTGTAACTCTGGACAACTTATTTCAACTCATGAAATCTTGGCTTCCTCATCTGCAGAACAAGAATTTGGCAGATGCTATTGGTACCTGCTCATATCCTCGTGCATCAATAAAGATTTCTTTCTGCAAACCTCTATCTGTGTCTCACTACCCGGCTTTCTCCAGCCATAGGAACATGCTAGGCCCCATGCAGGATAAACCAGAAGTGCTTGGGAGTCAATGCTCCCGGAAGCGGCCTCAACTAATTACAAACAGGAGCCGGTGGATCGATACCCCATCTTCCTCTCTGATCACAGAGGTGTAACTCAGCAGTGTTCTACATGTCTCCCTGACATATCAAAGAGGACTGAATTCCTGCTATCCACAGCAGCAACCTGTTCATTAATGCATCCTATATTGCTTTCCCTCTCTTACCCACCTCACTTTGCCATTCCCTACCAGCACTTCCTGACACCACCCCCCAAATAAACTACCTGCACACAAACCCTTATCTTTGAGTCTGCTTCTGAGGGAATTCAACTTAAGACAAGAGATAGAGTGCCTTCTTCTTAGGACTGTTGGGAGGATGAAATAAGATATTATACATTGAGTATTTCAGCACTGTGCCTGGCCACTTAATAACTGTTAGCTCTTATCACCATTATTATTACTGTTGTTATTATTATTGAAAAAAAAACAATTGACCTGAATTTTTCATCAGATGTTAACTCATCTAGAAGCCTTCCTTGGCCTCCCTATGTATATGAGAAATTCCAAGCCAGTATTGTGCTTATCATTTCACTAGCGAGCATCCAGTTGTTTTCTCCCAACTGACTCTAGATTTTCAAAGACTTTATCTAGCAAACTGCACAGATTAAGTAATAATTCATTTGCTCTCCCATGTTTTATTAATCAAAGACACATATAAATGCCAATCAGAGCTTCTGGTCAGCATGGAATTACTAGGGTCATCATGCAGAGCTGATATAATCTGAGTTAAAAGCAAAGAATCTTGATATTTTTGTTAGTCTATGAAGCTTCATCACTTGTAAAACTGTAATTATATTAAACTTTCTGAAATATTTAAGATAGCTTGCACACCTACATTGCTACCATCATGGTCTCTGTTGAGCCAGGAACTCCATGTTGGCAACTGGTGATCTAATAAACCAAATTTCATTAAGATATATGTTTTTTGTTGTTAAAAAAAATACATCAATAAAACTTTTGTTACCATATTTGGCAATAACCTTTCCTTATATGATTAAAAATAAAGGATAAATAAATTTTTAGTAATGTATTTTTATACCTTGGCCTTTTCACAATGAAATATCCTCAAATTTAAGAGTGGCTGGGTTACTCTAAGATGCCGAACAATTGTGCTTTCTGCTACAATAATTAGAGATCACAGACTATGAGGAAAAATAATAAGAGGAAGGGGGAGGAGAAAATGAGAAGTTTACAACAGTAGAACAAAGGGAATATCTAATTCCCCATTTCTTAGAGCAAATATCACTAGTACTATGTTCATAGGCAGATGTGCTGTGTACATTTGCTTGGTCCTCTGAACTCACTCTCCGTTTTCTACTCTGCTTTTGGGTAGATCACTGGGAAACCTTGTCCTCAGGCTTCTAGCTGAGGCTAGCAGGTTAGGAATACCAACAAGAGATGAGAGATGGAGGAGTAACAAGGAAGGGACCCAATTTTCCTGTTTTCTTCCTATAGGTCATGAAGGTTGGCTGCATTCCTCACCTAAAGACCACAGTCCTGTCACAGGCACTCCTTTCCTCACATTTCTCCTTTAACTCTGGCTCTGGTAACTGCCCTCACCCTTTATGCCATGAGCTTTCAAGGCCTAGGAAGCTGAACAATCTCTTGTGATTTCCAATACATTGCCCACCATCACTGTCAACAGTCACTTTATTAAATTCTTTTCAATTTATCTAGTTTAATTGTGTCATCTATTCTCTGCCAGGACCCTCACTGATATACCAAGAGAACCATAGCAGGCAAGAGAGACCGTTTGATATAGTCCATGCAGGCTAGTGTCTTGTGGCACAGGGAGAGTAGAAAATAGTGGACAGTTTCTCTGGAGGTACCAGTATGCTATATATATGTCCCACTAGGGTTCCCAATTTGCAAGATAAATATATAACATAGAATTCATAATGTTGACATGAAAACTAAAGGATATGATCTATAAAAAACATTGAATACACTGTCTAGCATACAGTAAACAATGGATATTAGTTACTGTTATTATATTCGAAGGTCTGTAGAAAAATCTTGTTCATTCTCTGCTTTGTGAATGACAAAAAGCACTTTTTCCCATATGCTTGGGATCTGAACTCACATTACAGCCATTACTACAGTTAAGAGGACAAATTACCTACATGAACACTAGCCAACACTCATAGAGAGCTTACTATTTGCCAGGGATGGTGCTAATTACTTTCCAAGTGTTGTCTCATTTAAAACAACAGTACTATTAGGGAGGTAATTTAAAATCATTCTTTTACAGATGAGAAAACTAAGTAGGCTAGTAGGATTAAGAAAGCTTCCCAAGCTCATATGGTACAAAATTGGTAGAAGTGGCATTTGACCCCAGTCCTATGTATCCACAGCCAGCATCCAAGATTCCATGTTTATAAGAGACCAATTCTTCAGAGCAAATCCCAAGCAACTTGATGGGCATGGAATCAAGTTATCTGAGTGTGGAAAAATGTCTATGCATTTATCACTGTCCAAACTCCTTTCAAGAAAATATGCTGTAATTGTACGTTTGCTTCAACACAATGTTCTAGCAAAGCATACAGCTAAGTGACATGTGTTGAGATTGTGATCCTGTTGGGAGGGAGTCTGGTAAAATCGCACTAAAGAAAAATGACAAACAAACAGATGCAGTGTTTATTGCCCTCTTTGTAGTACCTCTGTGGCTCCTGGGAAGACAATGGAACACTTAGGAAGACACACTGAGCCCCTCAGGCCCCACGGGCATATGATAGCTGTACCAGCAAGAGGATTTATGCTTTTTTATGTCCTTGAATATTCACCAAACTCCCCACTGGGGAGGCAGTCATCGACATCAAAGAGAGTGTGGGTCAATGATGAATGGATATCTTCTCAGAGTTCTCCAGGCCTCCCTCCACTCGCACCAGCCTGCAACTGTCTAGGGAAGCATGTGAGAGCCCTGTGGATGCTGTATATGGGGGAACTGGGCATATTGACACAATGAGACTGACTGCCGCAGACTGGTCTTGTGCAGTGGTCTAGACTGAAAATCTGGATGTGGTCACTTTGGGTACTGCTTGCCAGGGAACCCAACAGTTTCATGGTGTTATGTCCTAGGCTTGGGAGGTGATGAAAAGACCTGTCCTACTTCAGTTTTACCAATGCAAATGGCTGGATATCAGTGGCCACTGTTCATGTCTACACCTCTAGCAGAGGGTGGGACATATCTTATGAGGTCAATTAATATTTGCTGAATCAATGCAAAGCCATTCCTTCTTCAGGAGTACAGACAGCCTTTCCTCTCCAGACACTTGGAAGGGATGGGGGAAATAGAGTAAAGAGATACCCTCTTGCCAGTACGTAGTCTCACAATGATTCCATTATATAATCTGACATTTTGAGACAAGACACACACACACACACACACACACGCACGCACGCACGCACGCACGCACGCACGCACCATAGCTCTTCTGTCTTGTGCCCTTACCTGGCCACGGGTGATTTATCCACACACACATACACAAAAATACCTAAACCAAACTAGAACAATAAAATTCTCCTCAAGGATTTGAAATTCAGAACATAGAAACATGGCAATGGGTGACATCCAAGCTGAAGCATGTAAGTGGTAGAGTTCTAGAAGCTTCACAAATTCCAAGACCCAGACACGTTTTTGTTTCCTTCCCTTTATGAGTCAGTCCTTCCTTGATTCTATGCACATGCCACTACCCCATTGTTGTATGGTGAACCGTGTTCCCTCAAAACAATATGTTGGAGTCTTAATACCTAGTGCCTTAGAATATGACCTTATTTGGAAATAGAGTCTTTACAGAAGTAATCAAATTAAATAAGGTCATTAGGGTGGGCCTTAATCCTATATGACTGGAGTCCTTATAAAAAGGGAAAATTTGTAAATGGATGCAGATACATACACAGGGAGATTGCCATGTGAAAATAAAGGTGGAAACTGGGTTGATACATCTACAAGTCAAGGAACGCTGAAGATTTCCAACAAACCACCAGAAGCATGCAACAGATTTTCCTTCACAGCTCTCAGAAGAAACAAAACCTATCTGCACATTAATCTTAGATTTCTAGTTTCAAGAACTGTTTGACAATAAATTTTTGTTGTTTAGGCCACCCAATTTGTGGTACTTTGTTACAGTATCCCTAACAAACTAATACACACACCGACAATATTCTTCTTTCTTTGTTTTCCTTATCTGTCTAATATTAGAGTGGATTCCTGTTGCCTGCTACCAAAAGAAACCTAACTGATATTCCAAGTAAATCACAGTGAAGACTGATTCTGCTTTCAAATGAAGTATATCATTGTTCATATAAGGAATGTGGCTCCTACTGAACAATGAAAGTAAAACTGAGTTTAGAAACTAAAGCAACTCATAATTCATACAAAGATGCTATATCACAAAGACTAAAGAGATACCCTTAGACTAAAGAGGAAATGACTACAGAATAGCCTTTCTCAGGTATGTGAAGGATGAGAAAAACAATTTGCTATAAAGAAAGCTTTATTTTTCTATTGCTAAGCAGAAATGGCATAAAACAAAGAAATCCTTAAGGGCAAATAAATATTTGCTTGTTTGTTTCAGCTCCTGTTATAGGAAAGACAACTATAAAATAAATATATGCATTCAAATAGTATTAAAAATTGGCAGGAGGTATCCTGTTATAGGTTAAATTGCATCCCCCAAAAAGATATGCTGAAGCCCTAACCCAGGGTATCTGTGACTATGAACTTATTTAGAAATAGGGTCTTTGGAAATGTAATACAGTTAAAACGAGGTCATCTGGGTTAGCCCTAATCCAATATGGTTGATGCCCTTATAAGAAAAGGAAAATTCCCTGTGAAGACAAACACACATGAAGAAGACCATGTAGAGACAAAGGCAGAAATCGGAGTGATGCAACTACAAGCCAAAGAACACCTGGGGTCACCAAAAACCTGGAAGAAGCAAGGAAGGACCCTTCTCTGGAGGATTCGGAGGGGGTATGGCCCTTCCAACACTTTGATATCGAACTTCTAGCCTCTAAAACTGTGAAAAAATAAATTTTTACTGGTTTTAAGTCACCCAATTTGTGGTATTTGTTATGAAAGCCCTAGGAAATTCATACACCACCTCTTAAAATCTTGTCCTGGGTTACAGAATAGGATTACTTGGGGCAATATGACAGCAATTTGTAAATCTCACAATGCAGAGTTGAAAGATATTCACATTAACTGAATCCCTTATAGTAATATTGGTAACATTGAAAGTTATATTAATTACTTAAAAAGTCTAGATAGGAGACATATAAAACACTTGTTTCTCTCCATAGTCTTCCTAAAATGTTTTCAGGAAGTTAATGTTAAAATGCTTACTACTTTACAATCATAGTTGAGCAATGGTCTAATAAATAGTTATTTGGCATATTTTGGTTAATTTTCAATAAAGATTCTGCTTTTGAGTGTAGTAAAAAAGATGATAGAAAATTCAAGGAAGGAAAGAGCATCCTAAGCAACATCTTTGAAAGTGACTAAGTGCAAACTTTGTCTTATGCTGTGTCATTAAATTCTGTTCTTAAAAAAAAAGGGAAGATTGCCATCCTGGTTGATGAAAAATTCTTCCTTCACTTTCCAACAAAGATCCTCATGACTTTGATCTTTTGGTTGTTCCCAAATAATGATTGGTTTAGTCTAAAAATAATTCTTCCACAAGGATAAAACAGAAATTTATTTTCCGGGACGATGTTAAAGAGAGCACACTGAACTCTAAAGGGGGAAAATAGATAAATCTATTGAAGACATGCCATGCGTTTAAATTTACTGCTGATGTTCCAAGAAAATCTTCCTTAATATTTTTAGACTAAGATTAATGTATTTGCAGACAAGTTTAGAATGTAAAGGAGTCTAAACTGAACATCTGTTTTATTGTCTTGGTCCTAGAGTCAACCTTCTGGCTTAGAAATTTAGAAAGCAGATTTAGAGGCATAAAAACATAATTTTGGCTTATCCAAATAATTTGCTCATGTGCTTGGGGAATCAAACAGTTTTTCATTTCTTTGTTTTGACAGATGATTAATTTTAGAGGTACTGGCTTTATTAAGCATTGTATGAAAATGTCTTTCAATGTCCATTAAATAATGCTTAGTACGGTAAATGTTAAATTAGCATGTTATATCTCCATAAATACATGTGAAATCCATATGAATGGCAAATGAATTCAATATGGTCATTTCTGTTACAATAAATGCCAAATAAATTCAAAGTGAGGAGGCACTTAAAATGTCATACACTTCTAACTAGCCCCATCATGAATTCATTACTGCCATGTGACACCCATTCTTGTCAGTGTTTCCATTTTAATTACTATTTTTAGCAGCTTATAATAAAATTCCATTTGAGAAATTGATTCTCATTGGAAATATAGAAAATGAAGTCTAAGTCTGGGAAAGTAGTACCAAAATAACTTTTGGTACATTGTAAAAGTTCCCACATGCCAATTTGTAAGTTTAATATCTGAATAAACACATATAGACCATCTGTTTATAATTTTTGATATTTCATACCCAAAGAAATTTAGATATGATAAGTTTTCTCCTTGAACAAAGAATAGTCCTTTCATAATGAATTTTTGTAAAATTTTACTTAGTTTAGTACCATTCTTATTGAGGCAGAACTGTCAGAATTATACATAATAGATAAACGTGAAAACTGAGACACCATAAGGGAACTATTTTAGTCAAGACACAAGCATGGATATTATCTGATTTCGTGATCCAATATTTCCATTTTTTTCGCAGATTATCCAAAAATATTCATTCTGTAACTACTCTTGTTCACCCTTCTGTGAGTGGGAGGTAGAAGTAGTTAGAAAAGTAGAGTGAATATAGGCAACAGGAGAAAAAGAAAGTTGGAGAAATACAGAATGCGGATTGATGCATATGACATCCTAACTGGTAGTAGGAAAATGGACAACTGTGGTTGATGAGTCATAGATCCTATAAGGGTAAATATAAAGTTAAAATACAAACTCTGGTGTTCTTGATATCAGCCAGCTACCATTGATAGTAATCAGAGTTAGGAATAAGGAAGAGAGACAGCTTTAAACTTTCTTATAATATTTGAAATATTTAATATATGTATATACTTAATAAGACTTTGGCTTAGTGTTATTAGCAATAATTCAACTGTATTTATCTAATCTGTTATAGCATTCTTTGTAATAAATATATATGCAGTCTAAATGTAAATTCTGCTTAAAACACTTTGAGCTTCACTCTAGTGATTGTATATATGTCATTTTAACTTCCAATGAATTTCTAGGCGTGTGTATTTTATGTTACTGAAATATAAATCAGATACGTTGACTTGAGATTTTGTTTTGTTACTAAACCAATATTAAGATTATTTTTATATAAAGAGATAAGATAATTTTAGTCAGAGTACTTGATTTTAAATAAAACATTTTACAAGTAATACTGCTACTTATGTTTGAATTTACATTTTTGAGAAACTGCTAATGTCCTATCCATTATCTTGTTCATGTCCTCCCTCCCTCTCTTCACACATTCATCTATCCCTCCATTCATCCACCCATTCATTCATTCATTAACTCAGTAAACAGCTATGGTTATCTTCTTTTTACTAGATGTTGCAATAGACATGGGGAAAGAGTATAAGATCAGAGAGATAATCTTCCTTCAAGGAGTTCAATTGATTGAGGGCAAGAGAAGTTACATGATACCAGGAAAAGTGCTATAAAGGGTGGAAGTACAAAGCTCTAGGACAGGACAAAGGAGAAGACTACCTATTTCCTTCAAAGGGCCATGGAAACCTTCACATAGGAGTTGACAGCTAAGCTGAGGCCACCGAACTGAAACGGTCCCTGGGAAAGGACTCAAAGGCAAAGTCTGGAGGTAGCTATTTTATTATGGCCACTTTACACCATGCTGTCCATCTGCCTGCATCTGAAATATTTTTGTGGGTAATAATACTTTTGCCTTGTCACAATGCCTCACCTTCATAACTTTTAAACATTTGGCAAGATGGAAGGAGCAAAGTGAAGCTTCCTTTCCTTGGAAATGAGACGACTTATCAGAGAGAAGGGATTTTATTATGCTGGTATATCTCCACAGCAAAAAAGGATGGATGGATCTGGCCCAAAGCAAAACTAGATAAAACAAATGAAAAAATAAAAAAAACCCTTGATATATATACAGTAAAAGGCTGAAGAAGTTTTTTTCTTGTTGTTATAGTTCTTCCATCCTTATAGAATAGCAATTGCATGGAGTCTACCAAAGCTCACTGAAGATTAAAAGTATTGGTGAACATGTTGGGAAGTAATCCTCTTTCTATCAGATTAGGCCAGCCCTCTGTGAGTCATTCAGCAGAAGCCTGAGACTGAAGAACGTAATAAAACCAAATTCCATAATTGGGATTTCAAATTAGGGCCCTTCCACAGCCTGCTCTTTGTGCTAGATGAAAAGAGGTGAGGTTCGTCATGTACTTTCAGCCCTCAGTAAGATGTTTCTCCTGATCTCTAATGACGGTAATGAATTATATAATGGCTAAGTAATGAATTGGGTTATTTTCTAAGTCTGGAGAGCAAGAGAAATTAAATACTCAATCTCAAGGGGTCTAAACTGATAAAGGGCTATTTAAGTGCCTTCACAGCAGTGGAAGTAAGACCCGAATAAGATGCAGAGACCGACAATATTGCCTGGACTCTCTTTCTCAGTGGACTGTGGAATCAGCTGAAGCTGATAATTGCAGAGGAAGCAATGTGAGATTACCTCAATGATTCAGGAAGCTGAATCACTTGACAAAGGAAACTTAGTTCATTATTAGCACAGTTTTGTCTTGTTTACATCAAAGCATCCAGAGACTAAATTCAGAGACATTTGTGTAATTGATGGTAACAGTCTAAATTATATCTCAATTGATATATCCTTAAGGGCAAGGGTGGGCTTATTTTCTTTGTTCCCCAAAGTGTCTTAGATATAATAAGAGCTCAATAAATATTTGATTGATTTGATAGAAGCTTGAGGTTTTATCTATAAATATTATGTCAAACATACAGTCTGAGAACAGCCAAGCCATCAGTTAGAACCTCAAATGGAAGGAGCTGCCTATTTCACCCAGAAAGAATTTTCAGAATCTTATGCTAAATATTACGCTTTTTTTATCATGAGTATTTTTCCCATTTAAGTCTTATAAACTTCCACTATTGGATACTTAGATTTATATACCAAGATAAAATCTTTCACAGACATTTCAATCATTTCAACAAAATTATATTTCAGGAGGTCTATCCTGCAAAGGATACATTATGAGAAGTGATCTGTTCTATACTATCATATCCAACTCATGCCACTAAAGCAATACACAACAATGTGGAAAGAAGAAATAATGCCTATATTTCTTTTCTATGCATAAGAAAGGAGTCTGCAACAAAGACAATTAGAATGGAAGAATGGAAGATCAGTAAGTGGGAAGTGACAATAATTCTAAATGCTAAACTATCAAATTAAACATGTAATTAAATGTATATAATTCAAAAGTACAATTAGTCATGCACCATAAGATTTTTTCGGACACATATCAATAGTGTTAGAACAGTGTTAAAATGAGAATCAATTAGCTCATTCTTTTTTACACATACGAATAATTCAGTTTTTCTAGGGAGGCAATGAAGAATACTGGATAGAGCATAGACTTTCGAGTAAAATCGAAGAACCGAGTGCCAATCTAGGGATCGCACCATTACAGCTCAGTGACCTTGGGCATCTGTAACCAGAAACAATGAAATATCATGCGAAGAAGAAGGTTCTTCTGGGAAACCTGAGACCCAATCCAGACATCATAACTCAGCAGCTCTGTGACTTTGAGCAATCACATATTCTCTATGAGCTTTAATTTTACATCTTTACAATGAAATTATTCTACCTCTACTTGTGTATCTTCCCTGTGCACCCATTATAAAGTGAGAAAACGGCCAAGTAAGAACGCCCTAGAGTGCAAACCTGTGCAGCACTTCTCAACCTATGACATATCCACTGGGAAAGCCATTTCTTACCCCTCTAGGGTAGGTCCAGTGGCGTGTATTACAGACTATATTTCTACTATCAGAGTACTTATCACAGGATATTTTCAATGACTATGTAAAAGGGAAAATAATTAAAAATTACTATCCTTGTATTGGCACAAGGATAGCTATAAAAGCCAGGGAAACAGAACAGAGTGCAGAAATACACCATGCATATATGGTCATTTGATTTATGACAAAGAGGTCACTGTAATTCAGTGGGGTAAAGAATGGTCTTCTCAACAAATGGTGCTGAAGCAACTGGGGGGGAAAAAACAATCTTTATTCCTACTCCACACTATACACAAAACTAATTTGAGGTGAAAATTAATCATGAAAGCTAAAAAAAAAAAAATCAAGCTTTTATAAGACAGTAGAAAACGTTCATAACCTTCAGGTATGCAAATATTTCTTAAACATGACACAAAGAGCATTAAGTATAATAGAAAAATTAATAATTATTCATTAACGTATAGAACATTTGTTTATCAAAAGATAGCAATAAGAAAGTAAAAGACAAGCTACAGACTAAGAAATGACTCACAATATACACAGTTGACAAAGACAACTTTAGAATATATATAGAACTCCTTAAATTAACACTAGGGGAATTCCTTGTCAATGGAAAAGCTGTTTTAGTCTAGAGAGCATTTTGGGTCTGGATATAAGCAGCTGAGACTGGAACTCAGTGAAAAAAGCAGGGCAGAGAACAAACTTACACTATGCAACAAACTCCACATACTCAGTAGAAAGATAAAGGAAGAAGAGATGGAAAAGGAGGTAGAAGAAACCTGTGAGATATGAGAAACAGAAAGTTGGGTGTAGGCAGCCCAAAAAATGTGTCCGGTGCCTGAAGTACATTTAAGAACAGACATGTTTAATGTTCCATTGGCAGTTGATACAATCTCCAAATCCAATTTCCTAGAATTTCAATAATGTATGCTAACCACACAAGGCTTTATGCAAATTTTTGTGAAAGGAAAGGGAGGGGCTATCTTCTACATGTGAATTGTGGAATATGAAGAGGATGATACGGCAAAACAACTGAATAAACAGAAGTAAGACGTTAGAGCTAGAGGGGAACATTGGAATGCAACCTCCATCAAATTCCAAACATTTCACAGATGTCTCTGAACATTCACAAGGCAAGGAATGGAGATTTGCACCAATGTTATTTAGATTTCATAGGATGGGAGAGCCCAGGTGACATCGGTTACATAGTTTCATGGTTCTCTCCCATTAAGCAATTTGAGAGTAAGGTATATAATAGGAACTCAATAATATTTGATGGAAAATGAGTGAATGAATGAATGAATGAATGAATGAATGAATAAACATGTACATAAATAAAATTTGCTCATTTTATTCATCCTGGTCAATTTTTGGAGTTTTGATTACTTCTTTTTATCTCTTATTTTGCTGGTGTCTTTTCATTAGTCCATTTTTCTATCATTTGCCAGAAGCTCCCAGTCATATGCTTGCTGCATTGTCCATCTACAAAGCAACATTTCAGCCCAAATGTGCACCTTCTCCATTTGGGAGATGAGTTGCACTATAGCATATATCAATTCAAATGCATTTGCAAAATAATTACTCCTCTTTCATACCCAAGGCTTGTTATCTGAATAAATGTTTCCCTAATAAAGCTTGCAGCTGGGTTGAGTTTGAGAAATACAACAATTAGGAGTCATGGGACAAGAGCTCAAAAAAGGGTTTCCTTTAAACACCAGCATTTGCTTCCTACATGCCTGATTAGGAGAAATGGGGCTTGTATACGACTGCCAACACAGGGCTGATTGCTAATCAAGTGGCCATGGTATGTGCGAGCAAAAGAAATTAGAAAACAAACGTAGATGCTGATTAGTTTTCTACAAACATCTTGGGAGATGTGTGAAGCGGGAGCCAGCTAAGGTGAGGCAAATAAGAAGACTACAGTACAGCTCTCTCCGTTTTGCCAATTTCACCTGAATCTAATCTGGAATTTATAAAGAAACTACGGGACAGAGCACTAAACTGATTGCAAAACCCAAATGAATCTAAAGGGTAAGTAGTAATAACACCAATTATAACTGTTGAGGTTTGTACCCAGCTTTACCATTGAACAGTGATGTTCATTAGCTCATTCTAGTCTCATAATTACTCCATGAGTTGGTTGTTAATTTTACCTTCTCTATTTTACAGGTGTAAAAAATTGAGATTTAGCAAGAGAGTAGTTTGCGCAAGGCAACATATATAAATGACTGAACAGGATTTTTACTGAGATCTTCATTTCCAAATTTTAGGTTTAGCATCTGACCTATGGTGGGATGAAATGTAACTATACAAACCAAGGGCTCATAAATACTATCAACAATACCAATAACAAACAGAATTTGAGAAATGGGTTAAAAACATCTGATATTCAGGGACCTGGACTACCCACTGCAGCTAATGGGCATCAGTGGGAAGGAAGCGCTTCTTAAAAACATTCATTTGGAGGAACTGGAAACAACCACAATTAGGAGGAGACTGGCTGGTACATTTAGTTTACCTTTTTATAAGTTGAAAGCATCAATTCTGTACTTAAAAGTACATACTCAGGTATCTCACCTGATACTGGTTTAGGCGTATGAGTAATCGTTACTGTTCTGTCAGCTGGTACTCCTATAACTCGCCTAACTACAAAATTTTTGGAATATTTGGAGAACTTGAGTCTGCCCCTTCATTTTACCCGCAGGCTGTTTGGTGACTGGCACACAATCTTTATGAGACTATCTTTGGGTGGCACCCACAGGTGTGCTGGAACTGGCTTATTCCAACTTGTGGGAACCGATAGTGCACAACTCTTCCCAAATCTGCATTCAGTGATATCATGTTGGTACCTGTTTCTGGCTTGAGTCATGATGAGAGTATTTACACCCCTGAAATAGGCAAAGGCTACAAATTATGGATATTTTTTCCCAGAGAGTTCGTTGTCAATCATCTACCAGCATATCACTGGATATATATTTTAATGTCATTAATTCTTTTCTGCACATCGACTTTTATTTTTTACTTAAATACATTTATTTAAAAAGGAAATCACATTACTACTACAGCTAGAAAAGCAATATGGTCTTACATTAATAGAAGATACCCTTAAAGATAAATCCCAGTGGAAACAAAACAATGTTAGAACATTCCTAACTCGATAACGGTGCTTGCAAAAAATAATAATCTTGAGGTCTACTTTCTCCTCTGTAAAAAAGAAGATTAGCAAGTGTGGAGAGGTTCTAAAAATACACAAAAACTATGGTGAGACTTTCTACTTGAGGTAAAGAGAATTGATAGAGGCAAATCACTATGGCTTTCTGAAAGAGAACTGAGCACTCTGTGAAGTTACTTAATACTGTGACCACTGCTTTCTAAAGCCATCTTACACACCAGAGAAGCTGCCAGTGTCTTATCCAAATCCTTCAGACCCTATCCCATTTTCCTGTGCTCCAGACAACTTCTGATTGCAGGGTCAGCAGCTGTGTCAGAGGACTTTTCCCAGAGCCACAGAGGACGGCTCTGCCTGTGTATCTGGCAGTCCTGAAGCCCCTCTGGTGGGAAGTGCCCTGATAGCCCTCAACCAAGGGTACTGGTGTGAGTACCCTCAAATAAAAGGAATCGATGTATCGGTTTCCCATTTCCCTCTTTTCTCAGGTGGAATTACTCTGAGGCATGTCTTCCACATTGTTTCCAGAATTTTCTCATAGAATTCAACTTCAGTTACCTACCATGGCTGACTATTGCACCCGACATCAACTGTTTTACTTTTCTCTTTGTCTCCTGTCCACTGCTGGTGCTCTCCGCACCTCTTTAACGAAATATTTGCACTCACATCTTTGTCTCTTCTTGAGCACCTCAATTAAAACACACACCAACTCGTGTCATCTCATGTGTCTCCACTAGATCAGTGTCTCAGGCTTTGGACAGTTAGTTGTGCCCTCACAGAAGGCCAACACCGATGCAGGCCATGTGATGTTGAAGTTGAATGATTTTTCCAACTGCACAGACTCTCCATACTTCAGACACTGCAGATTGCTCAATATTAAAATTACCTCATTATCGCCTCTAAGGCTGGTGGAGACCATTGATATTTGAGAGGGCTAATCTAAAAGAAACATTGATCATTTAATCCTCTCAGTTCACTGAGTTCTATTCCTGAATCAAGTCCCATCACCAGGAAGCTTAGCTCTCTGTGGGAATGCCTTCACCTTATCATGATTCTTTTTCATGTCTTTACTGAGCTAAAATATACAAAGTAACCAGGCAAAGAATGTTTTTACACCTCTAGCAAAATAGCTGTTGAAAAAGCTATTTCTTGTGTAATTCAGAGTTCTTTTCACTAAAGGCTCTTAAATACATTGCTACCTGAAATAAATGCCAAAGGGAAAATTTTTCTCTTCCCATTAATTGATATGCTTTTCTTTTCTTCCTTTTTTTAAAATCAAACAATGAGAACTATTTAAGCCAACACATTTCTATTTTTTCCATAGTTATGTGAAAATCAAAGCAAATTTGGTACTACATTTTAATAATTACATCCTATTATTATTTTTCTGTATTATATTTGCCTTTTTAAAATATTTACCTTTGTGCAGTTGTACTTTAATAAACTATTTAAAAACATTTAAAAATAAATGTGGTAGATATGGTCAATGAATAAATAATGTGAAACCTATAAACAATCAAAATATTGTCTTTACTTCAAATAGCTTTATAAGGGAACAAGTAGATATTATTAAGGCTTGACTCAAGATAATCTGCATTTGGTTCACAGCAAAAACAAAAAACGAATTTGTTTCGTGTTCAGCGATAACACATGAAGGACAATTTCCATGATCGACGGCTTTCAGCGATATATACATTTATTCATTCATTCAGCCACAAATAGCATGTATCCACTACGTGCTAGGTACAGTATTAAGGTTAGAAATAGCTTTCTGAGAAAATAAATTAATCTGTTCTTTTGGAATTTATAATTCAGGTAGATTGAGTGTATGTGTGTGTGTAAATAGCCTCAATTAAAAACTGCTTCATCTGACTACCAATAAAAAGTAAAACACCAACAAAGGGAAATAAAGAAATAGCTTTGGAAACACGATTGTGAATATTATGTAAATAGGTCTTGATATCTCTGAGGCTGGCCCAATGAATGAGTCATAGCTTGTGTTAAAGCTGCTACAGAAAACAACAACCACAGACAACAACAACAAAAAAACTTAGAAAGCAATATAACAATGACTGTGGCTACCCTATCAGCAGGGAACAGACATTTATGGGTTTAGTTTAATGCCAGTGATTATTTTTATTTTCTTAACAAAACAGAATGGAGAATTGTACATTGCCATCTGTTTAATGGAACATGAGGTCTTGACAAGAAACTGAACACGACCTTGTGGCACCATTTTGGTCACTGTGATGCCATAGTAAGGTCATTGCACAGAGGCCCTGTAAAGGAGCATCTCTGCTTCTGACACTGAGTTACCATAGACTTCAAGGGTGAACTCTCAGAGAAATCAATGAAGAGCCACTACTTGATACCCAAGCGGTGAATGAATGGACCAAGCCTCCCCTTCCCCAATTTATCCTTGCCCTATACAGACATGCGTCTGACTCCATGTGAGGGTAATACACGCAAATAGAGTCGATTCTATCTATTCTCAGAGTGTGGGTCTAAATTTTCCTTAGTCATAGACTTTTGTAGTTAGGGCAGGAATGAGTTGGGACAGGAACAAGTTGGGACAGGAATGATTCAGTTAGTACAGGAACTTTTTAATACGAGCTTTACTGCCCGCAGCAGTGGTTCTGGAAGGGAGGTCCCAGACCAGCAGCATCACCATTGTTAGAACTCATTAGAAATGCCAGTTCTCAGGCCCCATTCCTGAATTTCTGATTCAAAAACTCTGAGGATGGGGCCCACTGTTTTGATAAACCCTTTAGGAGATTCTGATACACATTCAAGTTTGAGAACCACGGCCCTAAGAACTACAGTCTTTTGAACTGTTTTCCCACGCAGGTCCTTTTAACTTTCTTCTTTAATCGCCCAGTGCTAGGAAAACACAATGGGAAGCAGCTCTTTTTCATGTATCCAAACAACACACAGGTCCTGAGACCAAAGGTACATGTTTTACTTAAGTATTTGTGAGCTACTTCACCACACAACTAAAAACGTGCCCCCAGAATCATTTGATTCAGCCATCCTAAAGGTTCATACAATCCCTCATTCAAAAGTGTGTCATAACACCCCTCTTCCCCAAAAAAAGAGAGAGAGGAGAGAGAGAGAGAGAGAAGAGAGTTGGTAATAGAACACAGTGACCTTACAATTAAATTTAAATGCCAACTCTTGCTTTCATTTTTGCTCCTACTAAGTCATGGCTCCACATATATTTAGTGCAGTTCACTGTTTGGACCCAAGTATGGAATCTTACATTTGCTCTTATTACATTAATTGCTAATAATTTGGCCCACCATTTCAGCCTACAAATTGTTTTTGATTCCTGAATCTGTTAACAAAAGTATTAACCAGAATGACATGCTACATCATTATGTCAAATATTCCTACTCATCATATCTTCATCAATACCAGCTATAAAATGTAAAGATCTCTGCTAAGGGGTAAATACCAGGCCCACCAACAGAAATCTTCCTCAGGTAGACATCGACCCATCAAAAACCACACCCTCAGTTATGCACACAGTCTCGAGTTGCTCTCACTTGACCGACATTCGGAAGACAGTCTCTTCCCTGTCTATAAGTATCGCCGTAGGAATCTCCATCAATTCCTTATCAACTGAGTCATCCTCTATTTTTAATGGAGAAGTTCATGGAAAAAGTCAAAATTTTGCCTTGTAGATCAGCTAGATTTACTAAACTCACATGACTATTGAAAATAATCCTTTCAGTTCTTTAGGAATGATTACCTTAAAACTAAACATAAAAATGGGGATAGTGGGACTGAATTAGAGTTATCAAAAAAAAAAAAAAAAAGAAAAAGAAAGGAAAGAAAAAAACATACCCAGTTAAGTTAAATTTGAATTTCAGATAAATAAGAAATAACTTTCTTAGTCTAAGTATATTCCAAATATTGCACAGGACATATGCTAAAAATACACTAAAAAAAACCTTTAAATGATTTGCCTATATTTTTATGACCTATGCTTTTGACCACTAATGTAGAATGCCTCCTTGAAAGCTTCTTTCAATTAGTAAATCAGCATGTCTGTCTTCATGCAAAGCAGCTGCATTCTTATTGCTAACTTAAGTGATTTTTTTTCACAAGTTAGCATGGAATCAGGGAGCTAGACTGTGGCTCCTTTGTATTCAGCAGATCCACTCATGGCCAGGCTCCATGCTAGCCAGCAGTGCAGGTAGAGGAGAGCTCCCTGTCCCATAAAACTTATAAGGCCATCTTAACTCCCAACACCAAGGGAACCCTTGAGGTCCAGTTCTTCCTTCCTCATTGCTTGCAGAACTGCCAGACTTTTGTTTATGCCCACAGCAACAAGGGTTAAATGGCTAAGGCATTTTGCAAAATGTGGTGTGGGTTCAAATCTTTCCCAGAACAGATATGTGTATTTAGCACTGACAAATAGAATTCTCTGTATTTTCCAATGACTATAACCATTTTTTTCTTGTTTTTTTTTTTTTTTGCTATAAAACAATTTTAAAATAGAAATTAATATTATTTTTTAGTTACCTTCAATTACATGATGAGAAAATGCTATGTGGGACAGTCAGATAAATGAGGTTAGATACACCTTTTTGCACAGGAGGCCAGAGCAACCTGAGTATGAGTGAAGTTGAAAGCAGATTTCTCGGGCAGAATCACATGTGTAATTACCTAATCACAAGAATCTTTTTAAGATTATTCCCCAGGGGATGTTTCATAAAAGGAGATGGTGCTGTTTTTGTTCAGAATTCGCTTCAGTAGAGCATTCAACCTCTTTGGTAATAGAAACAGAACAGGATCATTCTGTAACTACCAGCAAAAGCTGCCCCTGTGGAAATGATAAAGGTGGAGGTCTAATTTTAGAGTCTTCAAGTAAAGGCAAGTTTTAGACCTCAGATTTTTTAAAATCTAATTTGAGAATAGGAATGATTTATGTCTTCTCTGATAGGTCATCATTTCCTGCAAAGGAAATGAACAAAGAAAGGCAGGTGTTTAATCCTCACTGCCCTTCTTACCTAGGGTGAACTTGGACATTAATTTATTTAGGTATCTCCAAAGCTTCATAGCATTTAAGTGTTCAATTTAAAATGATATATTTAGGGGCATAACTGCTCAGAATCCTAAGAACATCTTAACATGTTTATTAAAGGATAATTACAAACTTCTACTGCAAAGAAAGCTGACAGGGAGCTCTTTGTGCAATGATGGCTCTGAAGAGGTTCCTAATATTAATAAATTACTTGTAAAAAAGAAAATATATACATTTGACATGTGAAAAGGAAATATATATCTTTGACATCTCTATACCAACTAAAGTTTCTTCAAAGTAAAATGTAAAACACCCAAATGTGCTTCATACTAAACACGCCTGCATTTAAAATAATGCATATAAAGCACTTAGAAAAGTACCTGATGCATTGTGAGTGCGTGTTAAATGTTAGATGTTGATATATTATATTTTAAAAGATGGGTGCCAGCCAGATACAAAAGAGAACACATTGTATGATTCCATTTACATATTGTACAAAACAGGCAAACTAATCCATGCTATAAAAGTCAATAATTTTACCTTCGTGCAATAGTGAGTGGGAAGGCACAGAGGGCTTCTTAGGGGCTGGTTGTGCTTATTCTCTGTGTGCTGGTTACATGCGTGTGGTCAGTGTATAAAAATTCATCAAGCTGTAGATTTGTGATGTCTACACTTTGTGTATACTTAAGTAAACAGATGAAAACATAGTGTCAACCTGATTCAAATTACGACATAAAAAAATAACAAATATTTTTGAAGGTGATACAATAATTTTAAAAAGGACACATAATGGTTCCAAAAATGGATACAGAAAGCCATGCATACAACCGCGACCCAGAAATATCTAAGGCAAGTGCTTTGCAAACATTAAACAAACAGGATGCTCTCCATTCTGGTAGTATTCAAACTAGAACAATATTGTGAGATGGGTCTTCCTATCCGAATGTCAGAAAAATAGAGGCTTATCAATAAATGGAAGAATGGACACATGAAGAGAAGAGGATAAGAGGTTTCAGCTAATCTCAGTAACACACTGTTTATCCCAGTCTCCAACCTTTCCAATGATTTCTCATTAAATGTTAGATATAATAAAAAGAATAAGCTCTTTATACATTTTCCATTAGTTCAGGATTTAAAAACAATAAAGAAGTTCACCCGTTCATATCTGGGAATTATGTAAAGAACCTATAAAACTCTCATCTTGGCCAGTTCTTATTTATGTAGAAAGAACCTGATTCTCAAGATAAGATTTTAAGGGAAATGTAAACAGCAGTGGAATATTCCATGTTGATAATATCCAGATATGGTGAGGCTGTGGAGACAAGAACACTTGCAAATGCTCTTGGTGACGATATACGTTGCTAAGACACATGAGAAGGCAATTTGGTAGCATCTGTCAAAATTAAATGGCTCTATCTTCAATCCAGTGATACCATTTCTAGAATTTGATCCTACCTTTAGTGGGTCTGTGTGAAGAGTTGTGATTTTTGCAATGCTTAAAAGTGTGAAAAACCTGGATGCCCATAAGTATAAGGAGTGGTCAAATAAATTAGAGTGCACAGTGATGGGGAATAATATGAAGTCATCAAAAAGCCCTACTTAGGTCACTTTGTCTCTGTCTCTGTCTCTGTCTCTGTCTGTCTGTCTCTGTCTGTCTGTCTCTCTCTCTCCGAGGCTGTACAATATATATTTTTGAATGGAATAAAAAAGGAAGGATGGTACTCATTAGTATGATTATATCTAAAAAATAAACTATTTTTGTATCTGCTTATATATAGCTTGATAAAAATCTATAAGGACACACACCAAATTATAGTTGTTGCTGCTTTTATAGTATATTGAGAGTGGTAAAGAGGAAAATTTTTCATTTTTTAAAATTTTTACACTTCTTTATTGTTATGCTTTTTCAAAGAGCATATACAGTGTTTGTACTTACAGAAACACCTAAAAGGGGAGAAAATAATTACTGTTTGAAAAAAAAAGAACAATAACAACAAAAAAACACAAATCTATGTAGCTCTCTCACAAACCTTGAGAAATGATTAGTGATCTGAGAAGCTCTTAAAATTCACGAGTGGTGAACCGAGTAGAAAGGCATCTAAACTCTAAAATTGAAGGTGTGGTTTTATTTCCCACCTTGGCGGCATCTACCTTGTCTCTGTGGTGACTACCAACATCTCTTTGCTCCTTTGATTAATCTTATCCCTTCTCTTTCCTCCTTTTGCTTTCTTCGGAAGCTATTGCCACACCTAGTTGTGGCCCCAGCCCACTATGACTCCTGTGGGCCCCTCTAAGAGTCCCCACCTTTAGAGCCATCCTTAACAACTCATTTTCATTTCTTGGCTCTTATTAACTTCTCCAATCCACGCCCTCAGGCTTCCAGTGTCACTCTGAATTCTAAAAATATACTAAACCAGCAGCCCTTACCTTCCCATTCTTCCCAGTATAGCTTCTTTGGTGCATTGAGTAGCGTCCTGGTGTTACTACATGTTTCCCACATTCCTGTCTTTTTTATCAGAAAATTCCATGATAGCCATCCTAGCAGAGCTGGCCAATTTTTAGGTTATCATTCATTTTTTCCAGAGACTCTCTTAACCCCATCCCTAAATAAAACTAGTTATTCCCTCCTTTGCAATCTCACTCTTCTCCATCACCTCTGTCATTTTACCTATGTTGTGGGAGAAACTCATTTTCTAAAACTGGGTTGACACCTGGATCCACCATTTATTTAGCTTTGGCCTCATTTCCTCATCTATAGAATAGGATCAATTTTAGGACTAACGTCAAAGGATACTGGTGCTTCTGGTAGCAAGGTTAAATTAGTAATATAGTAAAAGCACCTCATGACCCTCATGTCATAAGGACTAATAAATGTAAATGATTATTTAAACTACACATCTCCCCAAAAGACTATGAGATTATTGGCAATTTTATCTTATAGCCTCAATACCTACTACAAGGACTACTATTTAAAAAGAGCTCACATTGTTTATGAAGAATCAGTTAGTTGTCTTGATGTTCAGTGACCCACTGTTGCATACACAGATATAAAGAAATCCATTAACACTGATCACTTATTCATTCCATATGTCTGAGAAATGTCCAAACCTGTAGAGAATTTTAATGAGTTTATTTTAGCCAAACTGAGGACAATTGCTGGGAAGCAAAATCTCAACAGATTAAGAAAATGCTCCGGAGAATGGCAGTTTATTCTATACATTAGAATCAGAGGAGGAGACATAAGGAGGGTTCTTAGGTGGTAGATTAAGGGGGCAGGAGAAAGCAAAGCGGGGAAATCCTTGGGATTAGATAAAAAGTAAAATAGAGGGATGCATACTTCCTTTACATTGGTGGGTACGGGAGAGTTAATAATTACCATTTGCCACACATAGAGGTGGTGTGCAGGGGACAAAATAACCATGAGGGGTTCTGTGGTCTCTTGCTCTGGAGCAGTGGGTTGTGCCCTGAGGAGTCTGGAGAAGAGGATTACTCTGACATTCCAAAATATGTTATCTTAGATGCAGAAAGATAGGCTCACTTAAGGTAAAGATCGACCTTTATCAAGAAAGCTACAGGACCAGGATGCGACTACTCTCCATGACCTGCTTTTGGTTAGAAATGTTTATGTTCAGACCATCTTATGTGGTTACTTTCAGTCTCTGAGTTTATAGGACCTGCCATGTTGGCCTCCCCTGAGCTTGTCAGGTTGGTATGTGGCCCTTTTTTTCCATCCATACATACATGCATTATCGATCATCTGCTGTGTGCTAGACAGTGTGCTTAAGCTGAGAACTGAATGGTGAATAACACAGGCATAGTTTCTTACCTATTATCATTCACATTCTAGACAGGAACCAGAGACATAACCAGGCTGTTACAATATTATGTGATAAGGGATATGATGGGGGGAATATCAGGATCTATGGGAGCACCTAGGAAGGAAGACATTAAGGAGTAACTTCTAAGCTAATTTAAATTATAAATAGGAATTTACCAGGGAAAGAGGAAGAAAAAGCGTTCTTAGAAGAGGGAACAGCAGATATGAAGACTGCTCACCTGTTCTGGGTCATCTGGACACCAGAAGCTTGACTTTTAGTCAGGCAGTCTCTATCCACATGAAGTATCCTTATGTAGCTTCAACTAATGGGCTTTTTGAAGGGTAAAACATTGGCTGATAGTAACTCAACTTATACTGTCTAAGGAAGATTAAAATTCCCCAAAATAGCTGCCAACATATATTATATCTCTCATGCTTATCATGCAATGAGATGGTGAGAGTGACATGTGGTAGAGTCTTAAAACTCAGTGGAACTCTTTTAACTGCTTCAGCCACCAAAAAAATATGGTGTTTCTACCTATTTGTACTCCTGAGATGTTTACTCTTGGCACCAGCCACCATTCTGTGAGGAAGCCCAAAGTCAGATGTAGGTGTTCTGACCAAGAGCCAGCATCAACCACCAGACACATTAAGGAATAAATCTCAAGTTATTCCAGCCTCTAGTTGTTGAGTTACTCAGCCTTCAGCCTTCCCCAGCTGACAGGTGAAAAACAGATGAAAATTTCCTACTAAGCCCTCACAAATTACAGATTCACAAGTAAATGATTATTGTTGCTTTAAGCCATTAAGTGTATGATGGTTAGACAAGTATGACTAGACATTGAAATAAAAGCACAACAAAGTACAATATGTTATCTTAGTCATTAATGGACCAGTGAAAACCCTCCACCAACACAGCTGAGATGAGAACTCTGGTTTGGACGGTGTCTTTCTATCCATGCCTCAGACTGCTCAGAGAGGTTGAGTAAATTGACTACAGCTACAAAGATGGGGAGCAGCACAGTTAGGTTTCCTTATCAGTCTCCAAAGCTCATGTCTCTAAAGTGCTAAAAGATTTTGCCTGCACTCTCTCGTGAACTCTAGTGAAGACTTCTAGAGAAAGAGTCGGGCCCAAAGCCAAGGATGAGCTTTGTAGAAGAAGGAAGAAAGTAGGGAGATCATTTCTAAGAACACTGGGATCCCAAGTGCAGGAAGAAGTTTAGCAAAGTCAGGACAGGCTTAGAGTGGTTCAGGGCAAGGTTTATTATTCAAGCCAGTGTACCCAGTCAGGACCTCTAAAGTTTCAGAAAAGTAGGAACTGGGGTGTGAAAAAATGTTAATACCTTTAAAGGCATAGCTTGGTATGGTGGCCAAATCTGACCCGCAGTATTTTTTTGTAAATTAAGCTTTATTGCCAAATAGCCGTGCCTGTTCATTTACCATTTACATATTGTCTAGGCTGCTTTTGTACTACAATGGCGGAGCTGAACAGTTGCACCACAGATCATAAGGCCCACAAAGCCTAAAATATTTACTATCTGATTCTTCACAGAAAAAGTCAGCAACCCCTGTCCTAGTGGAATGTATCGATTTACTCAAGATAAAGCTGCACAGTCTAATTAAAACATCTTTCTTTCCTTTTTATTTACTGTTGTCTGGGATTACATTAACTCTCTTACTGGATATTCTATGTAGATCAGAGGCACAGATCGGCAGTTCTGCAAGTCTTTGTTGAATTTTTTTAAATGGGAAAATTCATTATTACCTAACGAAAGGAGTTTGTAGATGGAATGTTCCTACAGATGGATTCTATGGAGAAAAAAACAAACAAAAAAAAGTAAAAGAAGTCCTTAGTGATAGAAGGCTTAGAGCTACTGAATCAAGAAATAGTATATTCTTGAAGTGACAGGCAGAGAGATACCAAGAATAAACATTGATTTGTCTCATGTAGAGGTTATAAACTCAAAGACTCTATGCTCTATCTGGCTCTCTGACACGTTTTGTTTTCTTTAATACAGAGTCAATATTTAAACATAATATCTACGCATTGGCAGGAAGTTCAAGTCAGCTGGCTCAACACTCAATCCTAAGTCCCTTCTCCCTGGCCTGCTCCTACCACAACAGTTGAGCAGGTAAATACTCTCCCAGCTGCCTGTGTAGCTAGGGTGATCACATGACTTGTTCTAGCCAATGAGATTTAGCAGAAGTCTGTTAGGTTTTTCCAGGGCAAGTGTTGGCTTTCCTGGTAAAAGGCCAGCACAGACTTTTCCCTTCTTCCTTCCTTAAATGTAGATACCATGACTGATTTACAACTTTTCCTGATAAATAGGTAGATCCTACAACACTGAGTCTATACTCCTACCTGGTAATTATTTGCAGGAACAGTGTATCAACTCCTCCCCTTTTAATCACTGGCAGTGGGTGCTCTGCATGGCCACAGTTGCTGTGAGCCCTTTCTCTAATTTTATATTACGTCTTCCCTCATTGACAAGCTCATGAAGGAGTTGCTGTGTGTCACTGAGAGCTAAGAGAGGCAGCCACCCAGAGGGCGAGTTCTGCCCTCCCTCTCCCTCTCAATAAGGGGAATCATATAGCACTCAGTCCATACTTCATGGTGAGAAAAGCTTGCATCTCTTAAGATGATTAAAGGATGAAAAATAGAGACTGCAAAATCCACCTACTTGAGTAATCAGAATATTATTCTTACATGATTCTAAAGTCTCATGGGAACTTTCTCTCTCTTTCTTTCTCTCTCTCTTTCTCCATAAATATATATTTTTTTTCAAGGATGTATCAATGAGTGTCTCCAAAGGGCTTTAAAAACAAGAATTACCAGCTTTAATGAGGAGATAATAATAGCACTAAGAACATCTGAGACAGTCCATCCCTAATAAAATTCTAAATGTTAGCTGGTTCCATTTCTCAAAGCTTTCACTCAGCATACACCTTATTTAATATATCATTTTGCATTCTGAGAAGCACCAGCCACAGTGACTTAGAAGAGTTGGTGCTATTGTACAGGAAACCTCACATTCTGTATTGATAACAGTAACTCGCCTGCACTCTCTGGGTTTATCTTAAAAGCTCTAAAAGTAGGTAGACGGTGGTTTTCTTAAGGTGTTGAAATAACCTCAGGACCCAATTGACAACACAGAGTGGGAAGTAATGGCTCCAACTAATACAGTGGTATCACAGAAATAAAAAATCAAAAATGCACAGCTGAGAAAAAGTCAAAACATCACCACAATGACCTGAGTAAATATTCTCTTTTGATTGAATTATTAGATGGGTATTGTCCTGACTCTAAATTTTTTATGGTTTTAAATAATGTTGACTTTTATAAATTGGGTGGAGGGGTTGATGAGGGGTTTTACATTGTTTCTGAATAAACAAGGCAGCTATTCTGCATTTTATCATAAAACAACCACATAGAAAGTGAATCCTGAATCATTATCTTCTGTTTAGCTGAACTTGAGTTTCTAGATTCTCATTTACCAACTTCTTATAGAAAAACCATATATAACTATTTCCCATAGGAAATAATTAATGAGTTATCCTCCATCAACTTTGGTTGAATATTAGAAACTCTGATTCATGACTGATTCTGGAGCCTGTGTTCTAGAATAGGGAACAAAACTGCTCATGTTTACATTTCTATAACTTGTGTACACTTATCTGAGTTCTGCCTTCTGGAAGGTGAAAGAATTGTCCCATTTCTTCTTCTGTAATGCAGTCCTTCAGAGACTTGAATTCCATTTTCATGTGCCTTCCTTGCCTTTCCCATTTCCTTGTATGACATAGCTGCCCAGCAGGTAAAATTTAGTTTGCCAATGGCAAAATTTAGTTTTTTCTATCTCACACTCTTTAAAGTGTGAGATAGAAAAGCAATAGAGAAAAATCAATGAAACTAAATGTTGGTTCTTTGAAAAAAATCAAGATTGACAATTTTTTAGCTAGACTGACCAAGGAAAAAAGAGAGAAGACAAAGATCACCAAATTAAGAAATAGATGAAGAAAACCCATTTGATCAAATCTAACATTAATTCATGAGAAAGACTCACAACTAAGAATAGCAGCGAACTTCCTCAACATGATAAAGAGCACCTACAATGAATCTTCATCTAACATCATACTTAGTGATATAAATGCTTAATAGATTCACCGCTTTCCCCCTAAGGTCAGGAACAGAGCAATGATGGCCACTTTGGCCACTTTTATTCAACATTGTGTTGGAGATTCTAGCCAGTGCAAATAGGAAAAGGAAAAAGCAAAAAGAGAAGAAAAAGAAAGAGGGTATAAGATAGGAAATGGATCCTGTTGCTCCCGGTGGCTTCTGTCTGGCACAGTCCACAGTGGGCACTGTAGCAAAGACTTGGCTTTGCCTACCTAACATCATTTTCCTCTTATGTGGAATCACCCTCCCATACTATGGATAGATGGGCTAACTCCCTGGCACAAGAGAGGGCATTTCACCTTGACCCAGGCCAGGACTATCAGTTAATTTGGTCTTCTTTAGCCACACAGCTGATTCATGGAGGTAACTGATTGCCCCTGTGAACTTCATTCTAGATTTTCATTTGAGCTGTGGGGAAAAATATAGCCTCTGTCCATTGGAGTTTCTGTGAATACAGAGCTTGAGCCTGGAGCTACTGGAAACTATCTTGAATGTCAAAAAAAAAAAGGGGGGTGTGGTGGTGGTGAATGAAGCCAACAAAGAACAAATCTAAGCAGAGAGAGAAAGTCCTGATAACAGCTTATATACTCCACCATTCCTGAAGCCAGGACTATTCATGGATTGCTCACGTGCATGGGCCATAGAATACCCTTTTGTGTCAGCCAATTTTAATTGAGTTCCTAGCACTGGCAATGGAGAAAGTCCTGACTAACACAAGGAATATGCAAGCCCCACCCCTATACCTTGATTTTCACATTAGCCTTTGAAAGACCTCAATGTTACCCTCTTAAGATTCATAAATCATGCTTTTATAATCCCCCCATTTGTATCTAGTCCTAGGAGAACCAGGACTATCTGTTTTGTTTTTTTAGTATATCCCCAGTGCCTAGCGCACGGTAGGTATTCCATCAATATTTGCTGAATGAATAGAAATTCCTGAATGGAAAAATTGACAAATGGATGAATGATGATGAATGGATAGATCTGTTCAGAATTTTAGTTGGTTTTAAGCTCAGCTTCACTGGTATTTAATTTCCATGACTTATCTTCTCTATCTTTTTAAAATGTTGAACATGTCCATCTCCTATCTATTCACACCTCTTTTCTCTATCATGTCTCAAAAATTACAGAAACTGTTGCTGAGATTGTGATCACAATTTTCTCAGTGTCCTTTCTAAGAAATAATTCATCTAGTCCTATAGATGTGAACCTGCTTAAATCAATATGATGTACATTTATCATCTTCTCAACTACCCTGGACTCCAATTTTCTCCTATTTGTATTTTTTCAACCCTTTTACAGAGTAATGATTATTTTCTTTCATCATGAAAATAGAGGTAACCTGAGCCTGTGTGGTTCTGCATTTACTCTGCCATCTTTTACCAGGGTACCATTTGCCCACAGCAGGTCTGTCCACAATTGCCTGCACAAACCTCCTTTCTCTGTCTTCGGCTTATCTGAAACTTGCTGTTGTCAAGAAACTTTAGGTGCCCATACAGTTGTAATGGGTCATGCACCTTGTATATGCCTCAGTTTATTTTCTGTGCTCTCTTTTAAATCAAGTTTCTTAAAGAAGTCATTTTTTCATATGTCTCTTTGGATATATTTTCTCCTCTCCTCTCTCTGTCTCTCTCTGACTCTGTCTCTCCCTTCTCCACCCCATTATAAACTATCTTTCAGGTTTTTGCAGTTATATATAGTCAGAATTTCCTTTTTAAAAATTTTTAATATTTTGTTACTGTGCTCCATGTTAGTGTCTGGTTTTTTTTTAATGTCTACATTTTCTCTGAATTTGAGTTGAAATATTCTCTCCCCAAACCGGGCCACCTGACTTGCTTAACCTTGTAGGCCCTTCTGTTGGTCTCCCACACGAGACCAGCATGGTCATGTTTTTCCACTGCCCCATCAACCCCAAGGACCTACCAGACCCTTCTGTGCAGTTAACGTGGCCATTTCCTCCCTCTTATTTTGAGCATCTTCCTTCCATTTACCTTTTCTGATGATAGCAGCAACATTCAGCCTTCGTTCCTCACTGACCTTGCTCTTGGTAAGTTATCATTTTTATTTCAGATTGATTTAGAGACAAAGGCCCTATGCTTTTGTTTGCCCCCTTACATCTCTGAAGGATCACTTTTCCAATGACTGGCTGAATAAGTGTGGATGGGGATTTTTCAGTTCTCTTAAGTCTTAGACTATTTCCATATCTTTCAGTTCACTACATATTAATCAGGACAATGGTAAATTCAATTTTGTTTAAGAAAACCCCAAAAGTGTCACATAAAAATGCAAACGTATAAATTCTACATATTTCATAACCATCTCCCAACAGGGAAGTTTCCTTAGGTCTCCTGCTTTCTCGATTCATAACTAAAATTAAGATACATGACAATTATATATATCAACAAACACATGTAAATGAAGACAACATCCCTAAATATGCTACCAGGCTTTGTGCGTATGTATCTATCATGACATTTATCAGAGTCTTCCCTTTATTTGAATCATTTATACATGAATGCTTTATCTACTATACTGAGGCTCCCAAAGTCCATGGAATAGTTCATTTCTGCATCCCCATTGCATCTTGAATACGGTAATGTACATGGAAGGTGGCAAGTAAACACATTCCATGGATTGAACTTTGGAATCTATGTAAAATCAACAGGACACAAAGGAATGCACTGTCTAGAGGCATTTAAACATAATTATCTACACAGAAACATCTAATATATTAAATATAAATTACTTTAGGCTATTAATTAAAACAGAGCCAAAAAGGCTTCTGCTCAGAAATGCTTTGAACACATCCTTTAAAGTCCAGACTGCCTTTTTTCCATGTTATAATTCAGACAGGTCTTCCTGGTAGTTAATTGGCATTTGAGAAGCTGATGTATCAGCTCCCCTCTGATGACCCCCTCCACTTAAACATGAAGAGCAGTGAAACGTGCCTATTTTTTAGAATGTGTACATCAAAAGGCACCTCATACTAAATGAATGCCAAAACTCACATGACCCCTTTCTGCAAAAGCGTCGTGGACAGCACGCAGCATCCCGGAACGTAACCCTTCCGCCCACCTGAACAGGCCCTCCAGGTTAGGATTTTAGATGCTGAGCACTTACCAGCCCACTGTCAGCCCAGCACTCTAAGATTTTTCATCAGTGAGTGCAGTTTCCCCCAGGTCCCTGTATTTCAGCAGAGAATAAAACGATCCCTGTATATCACTTTGATAAGTTTGTAAAGCACTCTACTGTCTTTAGGAAGGAAGCTGCTAAAGAAAGATGCCTTTGTTAAAGATTACAAAACAATTTCCAAAATGTGTCCTTTTGGCCCTTAGCATCAAGTTCAAAATAGAACCCTATAAAACTTACCTAGAGAACTACTGTCAAAGAAAGACATTCTCCCCATAATTGGAGGGCACACTTCAGTCTGTTACATTAGCCTACTCAGATATTAAATCTATATCCTAAGGCTGTCTTAATTGACCATAAAAAGGACAATTGAAAACACAGGATTTGATCATTGTACATACAACACTAGTGCTATAACTATCAAATTAGGTCATTTTGCAGAGCACATCCAGGTCTAGGTTCTGTGTAAGCTGTCTCAGAGTTATATTTCATCATCTAATTTTAAAAAGCAATAGGATAATAAATCGATTGAGATTTAGTGAAAGTTTAGAGCATTGTATATCGTGAAAATTTAACATTCGCTTCCATCCACCATCCCTGATAGAGGTGGGAGAGGGAGGGAGAGAAAGACATCTTGCATATTTTCTAAAAATTAAAATTGAACTTATCTGATGTTCTCGGTGACAGCTTCCCGTGTCACTGAATTTAATGTTGTTATAAATAATGAGTTAAACAAATTTGGAGAGTCTGATTAGTGAACTTAGGGACCATTTTACGTTAAAGAACACTGATGTCTAAATGGAGCATGCAACAATGGACAATTTGCTTAAAATTATTAAACCTTAGGCTCCTTTCTCAACCCCGTAAAATAGGGATAATAATAGCATTTACCTGAAGACACTGTTATAAAGACTACATGGGTTAAGATATTACATGCAGCAAAGTGTATCAACACATCTTATGCATTATTATTACTAATAAGCGGGTCATGGTGGGGGACTGAATAGGGTGGTATCAGTTGTACCAAGCAGAAGCTTGCTTTAGAACCTCATCTGCCAAGTCACTGGTACAAAGGAAGGAGTGACTATAATTGTCTTCATTTCTCATAAGTCCCATTCTCCCATGCCACTCCCATCCTTGTCCTGACCACACTATTGCTCTTTTCTTTCTGTTTAAAGATAATTTTTTAGAGCGACTGCAGAGTCACAGCAAAATTTAGAGAAAGGTACAGAGATTTTACATATACCCTCTGCCCTACACATGCATAGCCTCCCCTCCACCCTAATTATTAACTTTCCCCACAAGACAAGGACATTTGTTAAAATTGATAAACCTTCATTGACGCATCATCACCCAAAGCCCATAGTTTACCAAGGTTTATTCTTGGTGTACATTCTTTGGGTTAGGACAAATGTATAATGGCTTGTATCCATCATACTAAGTAGTTTCATGGCCCTAAAAATCCTCTGTGCTCCTATTCATCCCTTACTCCCTCTAACCCTTGACAACCACTGAACCTTTCACTGTCTCTAGCTTTGCCTTTTCCAAAATATCATATAGTTGGAATGACATAGTATGTAGCCTTTTTAGACTGGTTTCTTTCACACAATACTATGCATTTAAGATTCCTCCTTGTCTTTTTTGTGGCTTGATAGTTTATTTCATTTTAATGCTGAATAATATTCTATTGTCTGGATATGCCACAGTTTATTTATCCATTCACCTACTAAAGGGGAATCTTGCTGGCTTCTAAGTTTTGGCAATTATGAATAAAGCTGCTAAAAACATCCCTGTGCAGGTTTTTATGTGAGCATAAATTTTTGACTTCTTTGGGTAAATACCAAGGAGTATGCTGGCTGGGTCACATAGGAAGAGTGTGTTTACTTTAGTCATTGTCCTTTCAATCCAGCAAGGCCTTTCATTGCCACAGGGCTTTCTCCAACTTGAGCAATGCCAGCTTTTAAACAGAGACTGAAAGGAAGGTGGGGCATAAATACCCCAGGGCTCCCTTGTCCCTTGGGTGGAATAATTCTGAGCAGGTTTCATGCTGCTTCTCAGCGTTCTCCTTAAGGATTAAGCTCCACTGACTCCCACCATTGGTTACTGTCTCACACAAGCTTCTCTAGCTAGTTGTCTTCCCTTCTCTGTCTCAAGCCCCTATGAATCTACCTCTGTTTCCATCTCTAACTGCCCTTAAACCCTTGTCTCAGGGTCCGAATGTAAGACAATCTTCAATGGTCCCTCTTCTCCATCCATAACATAATTCATTACGCTAGTGTATTGGTCAACTCCAGTATCCTATGCTTTGTTTTATGTGCTCTACTGGCCTTGGCAGTACAGACTCTTAGACCTGTTTTCCACTGACTGCCTCATGGACCTTATTCTCAGATGACTCTGATGGTTAAGGCCTAGACTTCCACCCTGTTCACTTTATTACAGCCCTGGTGGTCAGGGTGGGAAGGATCAGATATCAGACCCAGAGCTGGGGAATAGAAGCTTTAACTGCAGTGGGTCAAGGCACGTATGTGGCTGAAGAACATATGTACCTCTCTGAACATCCGTGGATGTTTTAGATTAACCAGCAGCACACATCTCCTAGAATATCTCAACACCATATGCTTCTTTCTCTCTTTCTCTTTAGGTCTACTACCTACTCTTTGTGGTGTGGGTGGGGGGATGGGTGGGAAGCTTAAATTATAATCCATTTTGCATCAGAAAATAAATTTTATACCATTTTAAAGTCTGGGTTGCACTTCTACTGAGTTTTTCTTATTTATTTATTTATTTTTAACTGACATTTACTCAGAGAGCCTCATTCACCAACACAAATAATAAGATCCCCAGGCACACCCCAATTCCATGCATTTAGAATTAGGACTAAAAACAGATTTTGCCATGTTGAGACAACAAATATTTGAAGAGACACAATTTTTAGGCACTACTGTACTTAAATGTAATAATAAAAGACACAAATTAGAGTTGATTTCCTCCTCCAAGGGATAAGAAAAGTATACCCAGCTAAGAATATTTTAATCAAACTATTTTGTGTACTTCCTGTCTTTTATATTGATGACTCATCTACTTTAAGAAACACTTTTACCTAGCAGAGGGTTTTATACTAGATAAGGAGACCACAGTTATTTGAGAACATGTCAGTTTATATTCATTCACGCATTAATTTCATAATTGTCTGAACTCCACCTATGTGTTATAGAGACATATAAAGGTTTTAGAGTTGAGTAGAACATTTTAATTTAAATGGCTCAAATTTAGTTTCTTCCTTGTGTGACAGAGGGTTCCAGTAATGTCAATGCCCCCAGCTTTGAGGAATTTACCAAACAGTTAAGAAAACAAGACAAACAAGTGAAAAGTGACATATTAACACAAAAAGGAAGAGCTTGAGTGAATCTCAAAGGAGGGACATAGACGAGAAATGGGAGGAGGGACTGGGTTGCAGATTTGGGGGGAAGAGAAATGAAGAAAAACTGCTCTCCCTGCAGGTAACCATGGTGATGGCAGGATGGGAGTGCTCAGAAGAGGGCAGGAACAGTTGTCAAATTAGAACACTGAGAACGGGGGGCTCCGAGGGCTGTGCAATGAGGAGTTGGATTAGGTGATGGTCAAATCATGAATCTTGAATTTTGCACTTTAGGTTTGGGAGGAGTGTGTGAAGGTCCATGGTGGCTGGACAAGGCCAGAGCACTGGACACAGTTAAGGCTCCAGGATATCAGCTGGTGGAGACAACTCAAAGTGGGCAGATGATGGGGGTCTTGGGGAATTTGGTGGCAAAAGGATTGTGGTCCAGGAGCCTGGGGCACCCGAAGGCATGGGTGTGAGGGGGATGCAGGTCCCATAGATGATGCGGGGCAGTTAGTGAGGGGGCATAAGAGAAGGATAGCAGCCTCTGAATGCCCACATTTACCAAGTGCCATCTGCATTAAGATGTCCGAGCACCGCTCCCCAGTGAAACCTTAGAACATCTTTATCATCCATTTTGAGGTTAGCCCATGTAAATCTGACCATCACCTGTGGGGCAGGCACTGTCACTTGCCCCATTTTATAGAAAGAGACAGAGTCAGAGAGGAGGAAGGACTTATCTAGGATGGTACAACAAGCAAGGGACAACATCAAGGTTCAGATTCAGCCTCTGCAGAGCTTCTTCCATGTCACTTTGCCCTAAAAGAAGTGACACCAGGATGCTTTGGACATCGAGGAGCCATGCAGTTTTGTGATGAGGGGAGAGGCATGATGAAAAGAAAATGAAAACTATAGTAGTCATACTCAGCTGAATTGACAAACCTTTCCTTGAAGCTGCCAGAGTTTCCCTTTTTTGGCAGAAGTTTATTTCTCACAAAAACTACATTATGCCTCACACCCCGATGAAATGTGTAAATGAATGAAAGTTGCAAGAATGTCAGTGCTCAGGGAAGCTGTGGAGTTCAATTACAAGGCTCTCAGAGTTCTGTTTTGGTTCTGACCTTATGCTTCCCAACAACGTGGGCTCTCAGGTCCCCCTACCATGGGGGCTACATCCCAAAAGTGGTTGGTCTGGCTTTGTCCTGCAGCTGGACTGAGCTCTGAGTCTACACCAACTTTAGCATCTTTACTCTATGCAAACTTCTCATGGAGAGCACAACAGCTAGAAAAAAAAAAAAATCCATTTGCTGCCCCACTGACTGCATATGTCAGACATGAATAAACTCATCAGTTAGGAAGCCTGCAGCATCCTGGGCCCCCTGGGTAGAAATGAACACCCTCACTCTGCTCTGAAAAAGAATATGGGGGTTTAAAAACCCCATTCTCTAATTCATTACCTCTCAAACCCAACGGTTATTCTTTTATATACTGGAAATATGCAGAGAGAAATAACAATGTCACGTGATTGCCAATAAGCACCACTAAACACCCACACGGCCTGTTTAGTGGTTTGAGACTTGGAGCCTGAAAGCTTTCTTATAGGACAGAACACATTTTCCAGTAGGGATTAGCTTTGAGATTAGAGTTTAATGAAACAATCACTAACACTGGAGGCTTGGGCAAAAGAACCAGCAGACTCCAGGGAGCTCCTGGTTCATCTGGGGAAGACACTTATTTAATAAACCATGAATAAATAATAGAAAGGAGTCTAAAGTCAAGAGATGCAGAGGAGCCAAGGGACAAAAATAGGGGTTGGATGTATAAGAATATACCTGAAAAGCAATTTAATGTTTTGACTTTGCAATAGACATTCATTCCTGGAGAAATGCTGTCACCTGTGAATAGAGAAGCATGCCCAAGGCTGCTCATTGCTGAGGGTGTCAGCCAGAATAGGCGAGGGTATGCAGTGGTAACAAACAACTCCGAAGTCTCTGTGACTCTGAACAACAAGGATTTATTTCTTGCTTATGACTCATGTACCATGCAAGTCAGCAGCAAGATTCTGATGATCATAGACACCTAAGGACCCAGGTGACCAAGATGATAGCATCTTATGGGATGAACGAGAGGACTAGAGAACTGAGCACCAACAATTATGTACTTAGGCCTGGAAGTGACTTCCACTTCCACACACATTTCAGTGGTCAGATTCAGTGACTTCTGATGGCTAACATCAAGAAAGTAGGGAAGTGTAATCTTTTATGATCAGGAAGTAGAAAAATACTAGATATTAGTGAACATTAATACATTCACCACATGTATAATGGTAAAAATTGGGAATATGTGTATATCACATGTAAATATATCCATATGAAAGAAGATTATACAGCAGTTTAAAAAACTTGAAAGTTAAAATGCAAATTGCAGACAATTGCACATGGCAGTTTCTGTCATATGTATGTGTATAATCCTATATAGCTTACCATATAACAAAGCTCTATGTATCAGTAGCCATATATATGTGCATTAAATATCCAGAAAAAACCTCTGGAAAGATGTCCAACAAGCTAATAACTGTGGTTACCTCTAAGAGAAGAATATGGTTGCAGGGAGAAGAAGGGGACTTTTGTTTTTCTGAATTATTTAAAATCAAATCGAACCCATATATAGCCTCTAAACTTTTTTAAAAATGTGTTTTAAAGAGGCATTTATTTCTTGCCCATGGCTGTTGATTGGGTGGCACGTGTGCTAACCTGTGGCTCTATGTTCATTGCAGGAAAGTGACTGAGAGCAATTTTGACCTCCACAAGCTGCACCAATCACGCACTGAGCAACCCTTCTATATGGGCGGAATTTTCATTACTAGTTACTAGTTGGCCCTACTTGGTCTTCCATCTGGACCATTCTGAAGTGTTAATTCCATAGGAAGTCACCTTTTCTCTCAGCTTCTATGCAAGCCAAAGGGATGAGTAATCACCTCTGACACCCATGAAGTAATATCCTGGGGAATATCAAGATTCCAGATGTTTTCTTGGTCCTTCATCATTTCAAAACTGGTGTATCCTCTTCCCATTCCCAATTCCTCTTTCTTCAGGATTCTTATTTAGGCTGAAGATATCATGGTCCAAAGAATCACGGGCACAGTCAACCCAACAGATACCTTATTTCCCCCAAATAACATATTGTTTTAAATTAAGCAAAACATACAACTTTTTAGAAGGGTATTTAGAAATGTCAGAGCATTTCAGACACAGGGCAAGCCAGTGGGGAAAGAGTGGGAGGCTGGATTAGTATCCAGACAAAGAGGCTCCTCTAATCTTACTGTAGATTTGGCTTCCAGGGTAAAAACGGAGATAGTAATTTTACTGGTTGAAATCATGGAAAGTAACTTGGAACATTCTTACAATGGAATATCATTCAATGATGAAAGAGAAATGAGCTATAAGGTCACGAAAAGACATGGAAAAATCTTAAACGCATATTTCTTAGTGAAAGAAGCCAGTCCGAAAAGGCTATAAACTATATGACTCCGACTATATAACATTCTGGAAAAGAGAAGACTATAGAGACTGTAAAAAAATCAGTGGTTGTCAGAGGTATGGGGGGAAAGAGAGACGAATCAGTGAAACACAGGGAATTTTTAAGAGGTGAAACTACTCTGTATGATACCATAATGATGGATACACATCATTAAACATTTGTCCAAACCCATAGACAGTACAACACCAAAAGTGAACCCTGATGTAAACTGTGGGCTTTAGATAATAATAATGTACTGATATTGCTTTATCAATTGTAACAAAAGTACCACATTAATGTAAAATGTTAATAATAGAGAAAGCTGTGAGTGGGGGAGTAGGAGTACATGGGAACTCTCTGTATTATTTGCTCAATTTTCTGTACCTAAAACTATTCTAAAAAAATAAAGGCTATTAATTAAAAAAAGAAACGTAAAGAAGTGGAATTTTTCAAAAAAAGGAACTTGGAAGGTTTAGACTATAGTTTGAATTCAAAGACATACTATCTCTACTTTGAGGGGAAAACACTCAAAATGCTCTTGAAAAATGAGAAGGAAGCAGATCCCGGTGACACCTTGCTATGGCAGGAAGAACTGAGAGCAGAGTCCTCGACAGGAGACATTCCCTCTTCCTAAACTGACCCAAAGTGGCTGATCAGGCTTTTCCTCTACTTGAAAGAGAAAATCCACATGAGGCAGCACAGATGTTGTCATGGCTTCGACCTCATCATGAATTTTCTTTTATAGTTTTGCAAAATAGAATATATTTTGCAAATATTTTACTTTTTTGCAATGTTTTGTTTTTAACTTTCCAAAGAAAAATATACTACTGGATTCTGTCACCCATCCCTGCTGGTAATAGAGGGATGGATGGGCTGAGCATCTGGACACTTTGTAGACGAGGCAAGGTTCAGATTCAAGTTTGGTGTGATTTTGGAAAATTCATTGCATCTCTCTAAATGTTGGTTCTAGATCTATACAATAAATGGATCACAATTGAAGAGAGGTTTATGGGGCCCTAAGGATGCTCAGGAAGTCTTCTGAGAGCCTCATGAGGGGCAAAAAGAAGGAGAAGGGTGTTAGCTACAGGTAACTCTGTGCTTCCCCTTATTCTCCAAACACATACCCGTGCTTGCTGTTTTCTAGCCTAAAATGTGGCAAAAATTCCTTTCAAAGAAAGGGTTCTACTGAAGTAGGTGATTGTCAGATCCCCTTTCTGTTTCTAAAATTCTACATTTCAGATTAAATTACTGAGTAGACTCACTGAACGGTCTTGTGAGTAAACTTTTAACGAAAGCTATACTAGGTTGAGTGGTGTCCTCCCAAAATCCATGCTGATCCAGAACCTCATAATGTGACCTTATTTGGAAATAGATTTTTGCAGATGTGATTTTGTTAAAATAAGATCAAACTGGATTAGGATGGGCCTTAAATCCAGTGTCTGGTATCCTTATAAAAAGAGGAGAGATATACAACACAGAGAGACAGAAGAGAAGCTAAGTTGTTATTCAGCACTTGAAATGTGGCTTGTCCAAAGTGAAATGTGCGTAAAGTATGAAATAAATGCACACTGGATTTCAAAGACTTAGCACAAAAAAATAAAATACCTCAGAACTTTATTATATTGGGCATATGTTGAAATAATAGTATTTTTGATACACTGGGTTAAAGTACATCATTATAATTAATTTTACCTGGTTCTTTTAATTTTCTTTTAATGTGGCTACTAGAAAATTTAAACTTACTTAGGTGGTTTACATTATATTTGTATGAGAGAGCACTGGACTAAGGCATACATGATCTCTGATATCTTTTCTTGATTCACTACTTTGAACATTTTTGTTCAGGGAGTTCTGATTTTCCTTTACAAGTATTTTTTAAAGTTTGCTATAGGAATTCTCTCTCACACACACTGGATTCATTTTGGAACATTCTAGTTTTTTTATGGTAACTTTTCCTTAAAATAACTGTCAGCAATAACATAAAATTGACTTTGCTCTTAAGTATCTAGGTATATTATAAAATGCTGTGTGACCTTGGGTAAGTTATTTAACTTCTGTAGCTCCAATATCATCACCTGTAATATAAGTTGGTTTAGAGATGATCCATAAAAAAGTGATTCTCAAACTCTTCCTTTCGTTTAAATATCTTGAATGATTCTGGGGAACTGGTATGAGCAATAACAGTTCACTGTGCTAAGGGTGCTGCCTCTGCTTCCTCCTACTTCCTGGAGAGAATCATTGCTATCTATTTCACTGACTCACTAACTCAGGGAAGCGTCAAAGTGCAATAATTAGAGCTGAAGCCTAAGGGATGTTGGAGCCATAGAGGAAACCTAAACTCATCTAGTTCAAATGCTATGTTCTTCTCATGGAAAAGTATGGCCCATAGGGAGTAATGGCCTGCTAGTTAAGTCACCAGCTGGTCAGGAGCAGTAATTGGCTCTGGTAAACACTGACTACTGGTTAAATGTGCTTCACGATGCATCATGCTCTGACGGAGGGCAGGTTGAGTGACACAAACTGCAGAACAAAAACTATGATGCGTGATTGCACACCCATATATAGTTTCCATCCTCCCTGAGACCACATCTTCCTATTCTCTGTCTTAATTTACCACAAAGTCTAAAAAAAAAAAAAAGAAAGAATTTGAAGGGATATAAATTAATGAGGGTGTCTAGGAGAAAACTCAACATCTCCCAGTTTAAGTTGGAAGTCATCACTTCAACCTCTCTTCAGAGAGATTAGAGACTCAATAGAAAGCTACTTGCAACGGCTTTAGGTGCCAAAATGTTCTGAAGTACCAGAATTTTCAAAAACATTTATATTTTTTTGAGCCTGGTAAAATGAAAGATGAGTCATAATGTTCCATTCTGTTTAGACCTGAGATGTATCACAGTTAGGTAAAGTCATGATAGACAAAGATTCATATTTATTATGAAAGACACCAAGTTATATTTAGGTGTTTTTTTCCTTTAAATCTCATTCTAAATTGCTTATCACCTTTTGAATTAGCACCAGTTAATTTGTGTGTTTAAATATTCTAATGACAGGTTATAATTTTAATAGAAAAAGCAGTTTAGAAGAAAATCACAGAGTCCTATGGCTTCGAGGAGAAAAGAGCGGGGAGAGAGAGAAAGACAGAGAGAGACAGAGACAGAGAAAGGCAGGCAGGCAGACAGACAGACAGACAGACAGACAGACAGACAGGCAAGGCTTTGGAGTAGCTAGAACACAGAACAAAGGTACAATCTGACTCTGCATTTCACAGCTATAGAGACTTTAGCAAAATATATTACCTCTCCAAACCTCCGTGTTCTCGTATATGAAACACAGATAAACCTATCTCATTTAAGATGCTGTAAGGATTATTCCAGACTTGTCACTGTAAAGTCCCTAACACATGTAATACACTATAAATGTTCATTTCCCTTTCTCTATGTGCAATGCCCCCTAAAGTGAGAGAAAACATGTTGATTTTGGGTTCTGCACAGAAAGTTCTTGGGGCAACCAAACTGTGAGGAGTATTTTCCAGAGGTTGTCAGGGCTGGGAAACCAGAATTATCAAAAGAGTGAGGCAAAGGCTCAAGGGTGAGAGAGAGGGAATGACAGAGTACATAGCTGAGAGGCTCAAAATCAAGAAGGAACTAGGTTGAAGAAATGGCTGAGAACAAAAGTTCAGAGACCATGACACAGTGCTTCTACTTCATCTGCTGGACAGTCCACTGGGGATAAGCAGAGTATCTGAAGACACTTCATAGGGCCAAACACCCATCAAGTCATTTCTGTCCCTAGGTAGTGCAGGCTGAGAAGATGGCATGGTATATAACTCAGCTCCAAGAAACTCATAATTCAATAGGGTGTCCATGCAAACTCAATCTAACCAAGGTGGTAGGTCAAATGGTTTGACTGAAGGTGTCCAGTAGCCCTCTGTTGTTGATGCCATGTGTGAGTTAGTGTCTGCTGTGAATTATCCTATTAATTCAACAGACAGAGTCTTGAGGACTGGTTTCACCACTTACTGCTCATGTGATTTAAATTCTCTAAGTCCCAGTCACTTTGTCCATAAAGCAAGGCACCCATTACCTTCCTCATAGGGTTGTTACAAGGATTAAAAAATAATAATGAATGAAAGATGAGACACAGTACCTTGACTAGAAAAAAGACTCAATAGTTAATAACCATAAAGATGGAGATGATACTGTTGATTCCATCTTTTGGATCTTCTCTAAGCCCCATCAATTTTGTCCAGACTTCAGACTTCTCACTGATATGTAGTTCAAAACCTGCTGTAGATAGCTCACATCAGATAAACCCTCTTCCTATCAAGCAGTCCAAAACAAATATCCTCTGGATTTTGAAAGAATACATAGATTGAAATAAAGAAGGTATACAAGGTCTTAGAGAAATTTACCATGAAACACTCCAATGAAAGAAAAACTAAATGAATAAATGGATGAACAGTGAATGAATGCCAACATGGTATGGTATTTTCACCAGCAGAAATGGGTAGGTGAAGGTGTAGGGAGTCAAGCAAGAAGCACATGAAGAAAGGGGGAAGGGAGAGGTTAAGAAACTAAACAGTTTCCAGGTGAAATGCATAAATAAATCTCAAAGAAAGAATAAAAATGAGAATTAATCAAGAGTGTGCTGAGCCGTGGCACTGCCAGCCACAATCAGAGGGCTTCTTAATTGCTTGTCAAAGACCAATGCATCCTGGCAAAATGATCCTCAACTAATGCTGGAACTTTTTTTCCTTAACATAGCTTCATTTATCATGATTAGAAAACTAGTCAAAATCGATTTCTGTTTATTTTATAAAGAAACTCCCAAGGGAACCCTTCTTCCCAGTAGGTTTGATAATTTTTAACTTAGAAGGGGAATACCCTCAGAATATTAAAAAACGTGTTATATTGGTTTAGAAGGTTAGGGCATATAAATATTTAGAGTCTATGGGAATTAGAAAAAATGGCAAACTTTTACAAATCACCTTAAGTCCATCAACATGAGCCTTTTAGTTCTTTTCTACATCAAAATGGGCAAATTAGTGGCAGTTTAACATGGGCAAAATGGCCCAAGCTTTGGAATTAGACAGATGTGTGTTTGATTCTTAGTTCTGTCACTCAATAGCTCTGTGACCTTGGGCAAGTCACTAAAAGAAATATCTGAGATTTAGCTCAGGGAAAATTAGGTTGCTAATACAGCTCCGATTTTCTGGGAGGATTATTTTTTGTGTACAAAAAATACTGGCACAGAGAACCTGCTTTACAGATGGAAGTGATGGAAATGATGTCCTACAAGTGCAATAAAATCATCTATCGGATTCCAAGAGCTCTCCATGAGGTCAGGACCTGTGTGTTTTGCTTTGAGTTATATCTTGGTAATTGGCACAGGCTTGGGTATATAGTTGATGCCCATTTTATCTATGTAACATTCATATTGCACATATTATATGCTAAAACTGTTATGTGTTTATTGGGTATTAATTCATTTAATCAAAGAAATATTTGTCGGCTGCATGACTGTTACTCATTTATTCATTACATGAAGAATATTAAGCATCTACTAATGTGCCTCTTTGAGGAGGAAATCCTTCTAGAGCCTTGAGAGCAGTGGGTAGTCTCATTCATTCTTAGGTCCATTCATTCTTGCATTCACCCATGTATTCACTTGTTCACCAAATATTTATATTTCAGTTTGACATTGCTATCTTGGCCCACTATCATCATTCTAAATAAAACACAAGGCCAGCTTGCTCTCACCTCTGCTTCCTAGCTACCCAAGAACCTTATTTATTCATTTACACACGCACCCTCAGGCCAATCCTCTATATTCCACCAAGATTTTATTAATCAGGTAAATCATATCTGGAGGACTGCAAGGAGATTCCTAATTTGGGGGCCTTGCATTGTTTGCAAACAAGCTATGACAATAACAACCAGACAATGGCAGCAGAAGGTCAAAAAACATCCTTTACTCCTGTACAGACATTTTTACTCCACAGATTCCAGAGATCATGTTCTCTTTCTGAAAGAGTAATCACAGAAGAAAAAAAAAATCAATATACATCTTGGCCCCTGCGAAACAACCTTATGAGGGGGCATTAATGTGATCTCCAAGTACCTAGAGATTCCCTGCAGCATTCTGGGCTCCCTGATCATTCTCAGATGCATTTCCTTGATCCGAAAAGGCCCTATGCCTGGGATTTAGTGCTTAGGACTTCCCTGCTCCTTTTGGTTTATGCTTAATCCTCACAATTAATTCCGAGCCTCCTGCCTGGGGAAGTTTCTGCCATAGAATTTCTTGGCCTTTACCCAGCTAGAAAGGAAGTGATTGATGCTTTCCTTACTCTTCTGCACAAAAGCTGAAAGGCTGGGCAGAAATATCACCTGCCTCAGTGCTGGCCTCTCCCAGGCTCACCTCTTGACCCACACTCTTGATTTCATCCCTCATGTCTCCTCAGGGACATTGCTCCATCAATTACCCTCTCTTTCTCTCCCATCTTCAATTACTTCCTCTCTACTGGCTACTTCCTGGCAGCTTACAAACATGTTTAAGGCTTATTTATTCTGGGAAACTAAAGAAAATAAAAATCCTCTTTTCAATTCTACCCACCTCTGAAGTTATTTCCCTATCTCTTACCTTTCCAAGGCAGCCAAGCTTTTTGATAGAGTTCACTCCCTATCTGTCTTCTCCATTTCATCACTCATATACTCTTTGAACCAGGGCAAACTGCCTGGCGGCCTCATCAGTTCACTGAAACTCTTGTAGTAATGATCATCAATATTTAAGTAAAACTCAGCTCCAGAGTTTATTCTGCTTGGCCTGTACTTCATTTATTTTATGGTCACTCACTCATTCGCATTCTCCGCATGGCGAGCACCTGGCTATGCTTTGGGCAAGAGTGTGTCCGCCCTCTGGGTTTTTACCACCCATCGGGAATAAAGATATTGGTGAGGGTGGTCAGTACCGTGAAAAGGGATAGTGCTGTGGGGTTGGGCAACATTTAGTCACGATCTGAGATTCAGAGATTTTTTTTTTTTTTTCTTCCTGGTGTTATTATCATTTAAGTGGAATTTAAGAATTCATGATCTGAAAGGGACCCAGGAAAAAGCACTCCTGGCAGAGGGAATGGCAGGTGCAAAGGCAGTGGGGTGGGAAAGGACATGGCATGTTTGGGAAAGTGAATGCAGGGCCGTGTTTCTGGCCATAGAGAGTGAGGGAGAGAGAAGGAGCAGTGTAAAATTGGGCAGGAGAGCTGGTGGCAGCGATGACTTTGACCATACGAATAGGTTTTGACCTTCATTCTCAAGGCAATGGGGAAAACTGGTGACACTTCTGCTCTTGTGTCACACATCCATCACCCAGAATGTCAAGTTCCAGGAAATAGTGAGAACAAGTAAAAGAGAAATCTCACTATTTCTCATTCTAGTTATGCTGAAAACAACAATTCGCTTTGTTTTCTGCATAGTAGGAGATTGTGGGTCCAAACCCTTGTTGCCAAAGGGATGCTGTGATATACTAAGAACTATATATTTGGCTTCCGCTCCATTTCCTGACACAGAGCTCCTAAGTCTCTTGGAATTTCCTGGGTAATAGAAGCATCTTTTGTTCTAATGAGGCAACTACTGGTGAGTTCCCCGAGAGCTTCAGAATGGGAGTGGCCACCAGAAAGACCCAGCCATCGTTAGACGCTTAGAACTTTTAAGCCCAATCCCATCCTCCTGGGAGGGGAGAGCGGCCCAAGATTGAGTTACTAATTGATCATATCTACATAATGAAGCCTCCATAAAAATCCCTAAAGTGTGGGGTTTGAACAGCTTCCAGGATGGCGAACACACCTATGTGCCCAGGAGGTTGACACATCCCAACTCCCTGGGGACGGAAGCTCCTGCACTCAGGACCCTTCAAGACTTCACCCAATGTATCTCTTCATCTGGCTGTTCATCTGTATCCTTCACCACGTCTTTTATAATAAACTAGTAAATGTAAGTAAAGTGTTTCCCTGTGAGCCATTATAGTAAATGAGCAAACCTGAGGAGGGGTTTGTGGGAACCCTCAATTTATAGCCAAGTCAGACAGAAGTTTGGGTAACCTGGGCACCCACTACTTGCAATCGGCATCTGAAGTAGATACAGTATTGTGAGACTGAGCCCTTAACCTATAGGGTCTGTGCCAGCTCTGGGTAGTTAGTGTCAGAAGGAATTAAACTCTGGACCCTTGTTAGGGTCCAGAGAGCTGGAAAATCGCTTGGTGCGGAAAACCCAAACATTTGGTATGGAAGTGTTGTGAGTAGAAAACAGTTATTTTTTTAAATGTGTTCACACCAAATGGGCCATTTGAAACAGGAATTCAGATATGTCACACTGCATGATTATTAATTGACGTGCAAATGCTATCAATAAAGTATAAGGCCAAACCTACATACACATTTTAACACACACACACACACACACACACACACACACACACACACACACACACACACGCTACCCACCAGCAGGCATCGCCTCATTTATTCCTAAGCTCCTAAATTAGAGCTTGTACTAGATAATAAAAAAGACAAGGTATTTGTTATCATCAACCAAATATGAAACTGAGCTTTACATAACGTAAGGATTCCGAAAGTTAAGTGCGATTTTATGGAATCTTTTAATTTAGAAGTGCATTGCAGATAAAACATGGCTTTGGTGTAAACCATTGATGTATTGTGTTGTTAAGATCAATGAATTATTAAAAAGATAATCTTTTAAACACCAAGAAATTGTCTTCTAGTGTACTCTAGGGGCCATGGGTAAATGCACTACACATACAAATTCACCACCGTCTTAGCTATAATTTATACAAAATCCAACATAACCACCTGACATCACAGAGACTTGATTCTCCTCCCACCCACTCAGCTAATGTGAGACCCTATGCATTGAGCATGGAATTAGAAAGGGGTCACTGCATCAGCACTCTGTTCTCTATTCTGCAGACAACGGAAGGAAACATAGTGATTCCTTATCCAGCTCACCCTGCAAGGAAAGACTTATTGCCCCAGCTGATGGGTGACAATCTATACAAGTTGGTCCCTTAGATACTGCCTCAGCTGCAAGAGCCATCTCAACCAAAGTTTCCCCCTTTCCCCAGGCAGCACATGTCCACATACTAGTTTCAGGCAAGGACACTTTTTAAATAAACAAGCAATTTAATAAACACGCTAAACTCCAGCTCAGAGTCTGCTTCTCAGGAAACCCAACTTGAGACAACAGCCTCATCCAGAATCCCCGCCCCAAATTATTGGATGTGGTTTTTGACTTCACTCCTCCACACTTCTGTTTATGCCATGACATCTACCTCAAATGTCATCTACTTATCCATTAGGCAAAATCCAAGTCTTTCATCAAAGTCTAATTCAAATGTGCCATCTCTGTCGCTATCCCCACTGTCATTTGCTCTTCACTCTGTGCTCTCAGAGCCCTCTTTACTATTAAAGTACTTGTCTTTACTGTTCAATAGACCAGCACTGTACAAGAGAATTATAATATGAGTCACATGTGCATTTTTAATTGTCTAATAGCCACATTAAAAAGTAAAAAGAAACAGGTGGGGCTAATTTTAATAATATATTTTACTTAACTTTATATTAAACTCAAAATTATTATTTTAATATGTAATCAATATAAAAACTCTCCATGAGATTTAGTTTTTACAATTATTTCCCATACTAACTCTTTGAAACCCAGTATGTATCTGATACTCACAACACATCTCAGTTTAGGCTTGCTATATTTCAAGTTCTTAATAGTCCCATGTAGCTTCCTCTATTGGACAGTGCAGATGATAAGTGCCTCAAACACATAAATATTAAGACTTAGTCCATGGACTGGCATGCAAAGGTGTCTGATAAATGTTTGCTGAATGAATGAATGAATGAATGAATGAATAATCAATAATGAATGAATGAATAATAAGAATTCAATAATGAATGAATGAAAAATACGAATTCATGAATATACGTTTTGGTTACCTGGCCTAAGCCTGGGATTCATTCTATGCCCCTACTATTTGCTATTTTTAGGACGCTCTTCTGCAGGGCAGTGCATCTCTTTACACCTGTATCATTATGTATTAAAACTGTACAGCATTAATAGCTAAGGGTATGGACTTTGAGTATAAACTTTAGAAGACAGAGCTCTGCCACTTAGTGGCTTCTGAGCTTGGGCAAATTCCTTAACCTTTTGAAACATCATTTTCCCATCTATGAAATGGGGATGGATAATAATGGTACCTAAGGTTGTTATGAGAACCAAATGAGGCATTGCAGGTAAATGACTTTGAACATAATAGATATTCAATGAAAAAGTAGCTAACAAAGCCAAAAGTAAGGCTGAGAACATGGAGGAAGAGGCAGGCATAAACATAACGTGAGGGAGTAATTTTTTCATTCATTCATTCATTCATTATTTATTCATTGAACTGATATTTTGTATATACCTCTCTGGTGGCCATGACCTCTAACTGAAAGGAATATATTGATCAAGCACTCTAGCTCTCGTGCACTGAAATCCATTGCCACATTTCTTGCGAAGGCCGTTTCTTCACAGGCTGCTCATAGCCAGCTATGAGAGCAACAAGAATACCAAGGCAGTGTCATTACTGGGGAATTCATGACTCTGAGCAGCTTGCGCCCAAGAAGCCCCCGACAGCACTGATAAACTTCTTCAGAACTGTACAACAGTCTCAGGTGCTTCCACGCAGTCTTTCTTCCTTCCCTCTCTTTTTATTCAGGGTCAGTCAGACCTGCATCTTCATCTGACAGCTCTCTCAGCCTCCTGGCTCCTTCCTCATTTCCTCTCCCAGGCATTTCCCCTAACAAATTTTTTTGCAGTTATACCCTGTCTTGGTATGTGCTTTACGAGAGAGCCTAGACTATCCCAACCACAATATGCCTGGCACTGTGACAGCAAGTGCTAGAAATACACCAGTGAACAAGAAAGATAAGCCTGCTGCTCTCATAAAATCTTTGTTCTTGTGGGGAAACAGATAATAAACAAATAAATAAGATAACATCAGATTGTGAAATATGATACCAAGAAAATAACACAGGGTGATGCTATGAGGTAATCAGGGAAGGGCTCTCTAGGAGGTGATATCTAAGCTGAGACATGAACGACAAGGAAGCACCAGTCATGCAAAGATTTAGAGCAAAGAAATGACACATGTAAAGGCCTCCAGGCAGTAACAAAGTCCTGTGTGTTCAAAGAACAGAAGGAAAACCAGTGAGGCTCAGTCTTAGAGAGTGAAGCAAAGAATGTTTGGAAGTTAGACTGAAAAACAGGAAGGGACATGATGGTTAAGGGGATGGTAAGATCCTGGGTTTGAGCCTAAGTATGATGGGGGTGGGGGAAGAACGATGTTAAGCCAGAGAGTGACATGACTGTACGTGTGTGTGTATGTGTGTGTTTTGTTTTGTTTTAATGTCCATATTAAATATAGATAAACCCATAGAGACAGAAAACAGTGTTGGTGTCGGCCGGGGGCTGGAGGTAGCGGGGATGGAGAATTACTATGGGGTATGGCTGGGGATGAGAAACATGTTTTGGAACTAGATAGATGTGGTAGTTCTCTAACACTGTCACTCTTCTAAATGCCACTGTATCGTTCACTCTAAATCAGATAATTTTATGTCATGGAAATTTAACCTAAAGGAAAAAATGAAATAGATCACAGCTGATAACGTCCAGCTTCCTTATCATGGCCTAAACGCCCCGTGTGGTTATTATCATCAGGCCCACCTCTGCAACTCTCCTCGTACCACTCTACCCCTTGCTCACTCGTCCCCAGTCTCTCCTTCTGCCTTAGCATTCCTCAGACACACTAGGACAGCAGCTACTGTCCTCCTCTCTGGTTAGAGCACTGATTCCCCAGATTTTGCATCTACCCTCTTAATTCATTTCAGTTTTTCTCAAATGTGACCCCGCTGGAAAGGCCTACTATGGCCACCCTATCTATAGAGTTGCCATCATTTTCCACTCTATTTTTCTTCCTTGATCTTATCACTACCTCAATTATATGATTATTTGTTAACTATCTCCCCTCACTAAAATGTGCCTTGGAGTCTAAACTGTTTGCTGCTAACGATATGCCCAGCATGAAGAACAACACCTGCATGGCATATGTATTCATGGTTGGATAAAAGAACAGATGGATGAATGCCTCTAAGCAAAAGACCATGCTACTTCCTCATACAGAGCTTGGGATACAGGAAATAATAGATGTCTGTTTAGGAATGAGTGTGGGGAGAGGGTAGATGGTGTCTGGTTGCTCTGTGCAGACTAGATTAGGGTAGGGCAGGAAGACCAAGCAGAGGTTACTGAAGTGGTAGAGTTTGGGTGGTGGGAGAATGAGGTGACTTGGACCCACATGGAGCAGCGGAAGGAAGCTGGCTCGCAGAGTTAGGAGCTTGGAGAAGAGTCAGGTGGAAAGAAGGCAAGTGTGCTCAGGATGCAGGGGTGAGGAGAACTGAAGGAGGCCATATGCAGCCAGACTCCAGCAAACTGATGGGTAACGGGCTATGGCCCAATGACTAAAGGTCAGCTGCAGAGTTTTCTGAAAGACGCAGGTCCTTGCTTTCTGGGATCTTACTTAGAGGGATCAGGGGATGGCCCAGACCTAGCAAGTATACCCAACCCAAGTCTAAAATAAAGAGGTTAATTTTCCTGTGTGTCAAACAGAAAGCCATTTCATCACTCTAGAAATACTTGGTATAGTGCATTTCTCCAAGTGTTACTGTCTTAGTCAGTTTAGGCCAATATAAGAACTATAGACTAGATGGCTTAGATAACAAACATTTATTTCCCATAGTTCTGGAGGCTGGGAAATCCCAAATCAAGGTGCCAGCAGATTTGGTATCTGGTGAGTACCTGTTTCCCCATTTGTAGATAGCTGTGTTCTAACATGGTAAAGAAAGAGATCATCTCTCTGGAGTCTCTTCTTTTATAAGGGCACTAATCCCATCACAAGGGCTCCACTTGCATGACCTAATCACCTACCAAAGACTCCACATCCAAATAACATCACGCTGAGGATTAGGGCTTCAACACATGATGTGTGTGTGAGGGGGGACACAAATATTCAATCCATAGCAATTAACCATGCAGAAAATGTGTGCTCTACTATAAATTAATCACATTTGTACATTACCAATTATTAGAAACCTATTACTTGATTCAGTCCACATTCCAACTTTGTTTACTTTGCTGTAACTTCATTTTAGAGTGAAGGTTCAGCATGTTGTTGATATTACTTGCTATTTCTTAGGCCACATTAAAATTGCCTGGATCTGTTTTTGCTTTGCTCCCATTTTAAGACACATCTGTCAAAACTGCTGATGCCAACACATATGTAATTTTGTGATTCGGTATCATATTAAAAACTGAGACTTCCTTTGAATATCTAATTGGCTCTCATGATTGTGAGGTTTATCTGTTTGGGTTTGCTTGTTTGTTTTCAATCTGTGATAACTAATTTACACAGAACTCAGGGATTTCAGTTGTCCACAATTAGAACTGCAATGACTTTGATGTCTGGTTTCATTTTTCCCCCCTCTCATTCATCGAGGACACATTTCTTAGACAATCGTCAGGCAAGTACACAGTAGAGTTATTGTTTGTAGCTCACAAATTTTACAAACTTTATCTTGGAGAGCCAAATGCAGAAATATGTTTAGTAATTGCTCTATTAAGTTCAATATCTGTGAAAAATAATTATTGTATTTGACACTAGTATAAAATGCCAACTATCTAAATAAAAAGAGCTGAAGGGTTACTATATCCAAATTCCTAGAGCTGCCTGAATGCTTTTAGTAATTTGGAAAACTCAGTCAACATATTGTTCTATTAAAAATAAAATTGTACTGAGCATTTCAATTAGTTGCTTTCCTGGTTATTTTTAATTACATGCTAAATTACAAAACAACTTGTAGTGGTTTTGTTGTACTTTTTAGATGTTCCATCGCAAACTCTCTTCTGGTATCTAATAAAGTAACGAGACAATAATTTATACACTGAAATTACTATTTTCCCATTCTAAGTAGACATCTAGTGATGTGCTCACTTACTCTAACCAGACTTATTTGCCAAAATATTTATTTGCCAAAAATATTTCTGGTTTCTTCTATGAGACTGTGCTCAGAGGAGGCAACCAACCCCTTCGAATAACCTTTATGAAGAAAAATATTTACTCATGGAAAGTGGATTTGATTTTTGGTAATGGTCAAATGTCATCCAGAACCAATCTTGCTGAATAAGCTGAATGAGACCAGTATGCGTATGTGCTGTGTTGTGTATATGCGAGAAAGTAATATATAATAATCATAATAATAATGGCTAATTCTTATCAAGTGCTTTCTGTGCCTGCCACTGTTCTCAGAATTATATGTGTGTTAACTCAATCTTCATGACAACCTTTGCAGTAAATAATATTATCATCCTCATTTTACAGTAGAGGAAACGGAAGCTCAGAGAGGTCAAGGTCATAGAGCTCTGAGCCAATAGTTAAGAACAAGGAGTCAAAACTGTACTAAGCATCGGCAGTGCTCTCAGAGCCTTACTTTCTCTCTGTATGATAGAGACAAGTGACAAGCACTTTCTAAGGTTAGAGTACGGCTTTAAGGAGCATTCATACATGCAAGGGCTTGCATTCATGCTAGCATATGATAAGAGCTGATATTTCTAAATCATTTCTTTCTTGAGTGTGTTGCTATTTTGCTTGAGCATATGCAAACCTAAAGTGTGGCTTATTTTTCAGGTCAAGACACTGATAATAAGCATAATCCATCGTCTGCTCAACCGTGGTCAATGGCATTCACAACTACAATACAATTCTCTGTAATGCTGATCACTCCTGGTTCTACTATAATGATATTTTCTGATCTAAAAGTGACATCTGTCTAATAAGTGCATGAACAGGTAGGAGGACAATGGAACAGTTTTTTTGACACATGAAATCTTCTGGACAATCCAAGCATATGACCAATGAAATTTAGTATTTTCAACAATGTGTTGAGTTCCTATCATACTAACTGCAGGGGAATCTAAGATGAGTGAAGAAGAGTCCTTGAGTCTTAGCCTTATAGAGGTGCCTATGGCTCTAGAATATGATTTTCCAAAGTATTCTCTTTATTCTTCTATCTTTAAAGGCACTGTGGAATAATTAAAAAAAAAAAAAAGAGTGGGAAATGCTGGGATCCACAAAGCCTGCTTCTTTCTAGGAGGACCTTTTTGATATCCAGGAAACTGGGAGTCTCCAAGAGAGTTCCAAAAACAGATTTTCCAAATATGTTCCAGCAACTTATTTCACCCAGAGTCTTTGTATTTTGGAGCTAGCGTAATTAGATATAGCACTGAATCTGTGGAGTATTATAGATTAAAAAAAAAAAGTACTGGGAGGCAATATTCCAAACTGTATTCATGTTTTAAATAAATTTTCTGTGGTGAGTGGCCTATACTACTTCCCGAAGGAGAGCCTGCGCTCTTGAACAAACCTCTCTGTGAATAGTCTTCCTACTAGAAAATCTTAAACGTCATGCCCTTCAGATTCCTGTATTTTAGTTGCACTCTTTCTTTTAATTTGGAAGAATAATACTTTTAGATTAAATGATATTTTTAGAAAAGCACGCCAGATTATTTTGTTTACATGTTTGTTTCGTGTAAAGCAATATTTGAATGCGATGTAGGCAGAGGCAACTCGATTGTGTGCGCCTCTTGTATCAGAACTCACAGCAGAGATGTCTATCAGAAATGTATATCAGGGAAATGGAAGCATCATTTGAGCAATGGTTTTATTCAATGGATACTGCGAACCAAAGACCAGGAAAATTTATCCTCTTTGTCTTGCCTGTTAACAAGTTTCCAAATTTACAGACCATCTCTAGAGTCTATACATGAGAGACAGAATGGGTGCCAACCTGCCCCCAAGTTCATCCTAGTTTCCTATTTGTATTTTTCCTTCCACTCCATTCCACTGAAAGTGAGTCACCCTAATTCATTCGTGAAGCCAAGAAAAGTGTGTGTGTGTGTGTGTGTGTGTGTGAGTGTGCGTGCATGTGTGTGCACACATTGCCCATACATGTGAGAGAGACAGAGAGAGACAGAAAGGAAGAAAGAGGGAGTGAGGAAGATGAATATATGGATAAGCACAAGTTTCCTAAATCAAGAGTGCTATGGTTAATTTCATGTATAAATCGATTCAAAATTTTTCAGAATTGAAAAGATTATGGTATTTAAATATTTGAGGGTTGTTTTTGTTTTTTTTGTTTTTTTTTAGCGAAAGAAAAGATTTTCTGTGAGAATTATTTTCTGTGACTGAAAACAAGTTTAAGGAAAATAACCACCTAAAGAGTGACCCTCATTCATATGAGAATGTTTCACAGAAGTAGCTTAACAAAATGGTCAGCCACAATAATGATTATAGCCCAGGGAAGTAAATAAGGCAACCAATAGCTCAGGAAATCTATTACAGGCACAGGATCTTAAAACACCCCAGGCAATGAAACATTAACTTAAAACTATCCCCACGTTCCCAACTTTCTCAAGGCAGACATTTTATAATAGGCCACAGCACAGAAAATAAAAATAAAATAAAATAATAAAATAAAATAAAATAAAATAAAATAAAATAAAATAAAATAAAATAAAAAACGATTGCACCTAGAAAAAACAGGCAAATTGCAAGGTTTATCAGTAAGTTTACATTTCAAAGGGCTAGCTACACTTGGGGTAGCTAATTGAATGCTGTTTCAGTGCTGCTTCTATCCAAAGCAGTGAATAATCCTCATTAAGGCACAGAACATGTTTGACATCTGAGTATGGTAAGGATCACAGAACTTCAACAGCACATGGGGCCTTTGAGGCCATCCCCAGCCTGAGTGGGAATGGCCAGCTGGGGGAGGCCTGCACTGGGAAAGGTTTCTCTCCAGGTAACTAGGAAGAACGCAGTGATGGATTAGCAATGCCTGTCAGAGGCAATAAGGACAGAGGGATGAGACACCTACACACATTTGCCATTCTGTTTCTAGTCCAATCCCTAATTTGACAGAGAACAAAACTGAGGCATTTAGAAGAGATTTGATCAAAGTCACATGGGTTCCATGACCCATAGTTCAGTTTCTTCCTGATGGTCCCTACAACAGCCAGATCAGACATTTCACCTTTATTCTTCTGGGTTTCACAAAGCTTACTATGAAAAGGGCAGCCTGTAATGAGGTAATGGAGACGCCAACATGATTTACCTTTCTATGACAAGGCCATGGAGAGTACAGACAGGCAAGGTCTGCATGGCATGCAAGTCATTTTCCAAAAGGTTGTTAGGTGAGTTTTGGAAGTTAGTCTCAGAAAAATAATACCTTTGGTGGCTAACCAAAGAGACAAAAATAACAATAAACAAAATTCACCGAGTAAAATACCTGATGTTCAGCCTTTTTTAGCTAAAGCATATATTCTTGAAATAATATTGGAAATTGTTAAGATTCAGAAATGCAATTCAGGGGCCAGAACCCACACAGCTCCCTATATTGTGTACCCTGCCTCCCCCAGAGTGGGGATTCACCATGCTTTGAAGCCATCCTTAACTTCAGGAAGCAGCGTAGGGCTGGGTGCCCTGCTGGAATAAGCCTCTTGGAATACTTCTCTCCCTTTCTCTTCTTCATCTACTCAGGCATTTTCTGCCCAGATCTTCTCCAGGTTGAATTCTCTAGGGCCTGGGAAAGAAGAGGCAGTCCTCCAGAGAATTCTCCACCTAATCAAGCCCATAGCTGTGGTATGTTGAAGGCTCTTTCCTGTTAACAGCAATGAGCTAAAATGTATTTCCTTCCAAGTCATTCCCTATACCATGCTTTTCTCTTTAGACTAAGAGTTGGTAAACTATGCCCACAGACCAAATTGGACCTCTGTAAAATTTCATAAGTAAAATCTTTTTGGATTCAGCCAGGCATGTTAAGTATTGTCTCTGTCTGCCATTGTTCTATAATGGTAGAGCTCAGTACTTGCAATACAGAGCACATGGCTGACAAAACTGAAAATATGTACTGTCAGGCCCTTCCAGAAAAGTTGGTTGACTTCTGCTAGACTGTCACCAAAAATGAATCTTTGAGCAGAGTCTAAAATGATTTTCTCTACACATTAAAGAGAAATCTTTTGATAGCTTCTTCGCCATAGTTAAAGGGAAGCATCTCCTGCACAGATGTCATTGTATAAAGACCTGTTTAACAAACACAGGTTTAAAAAGAAGCACAAAGAAAGGAGCTCACAACCAAGTAGAGATACGCAAAAGGCACAGTAAAAGGAGTAGTTACCTACTATTTTTCTTCAATGAGCAGAATGAACTCGACATTTAGAAGGACTAGGAAACATCACAGAGATGAAAGGGGATCCACTAAAAACTGGGGAGGTAAGAAGTCTTTGGGGCACTTGGGAATGGGTTCAAGTTCAATGGCACTTGGCTGAAAGCACGCAGTAATCTGTAGGAAGTCATAGCAAGCACAGGGGAAGGGTTGAAATACTACAGATAGCCCATGACCATTTTTCACAAATTGGAAAAGAGTAAACTTAAAAACTTTCCCATTAGAAAGTTGAATTTTTAAATTTTAGCAGAATCATTACGAAAAGAACAAACACTCCATTGGAAAAAATGCACAAATATTACAAGGTGATAGTTTTGAGAAACAGAAATGAACATGGTCAAAAACATATGGCAAAGTTCAACTTTGCTGGTAATTAAATAAAAACAAGTAATAAAATAGCAATGAGATTCTGTTTTGTATACTAGAATAGCAAACGTTTGCAGAGATAACACATAAGGCTGGCAAGAGTGCAGAAACCAGGCCATCACATCCATATGGAAATGCAAAGTGGTGCAGACATTTTGCTGGGCACTGTGGCAATACTGTAAGCTTTAAACTGTGTACAGCATATAATGAGCAATTCTACTTCCAGAAATTTAGTCTAAGGAAAGAACTATGAATACGAATGTTCATCACAGCATTATTAATAACAAAAGAAATTTGATATAGTCTGAATGAATAGCTATAAGCATCTGGTTACAAATATTTGTCCTATAGAGTACCTTCAGCCCTTAAAATGGCATTTAAAATGAGTTCATAAAACATAAATATTAGTAATATAAACAAAATGTTTATGTGTATATTTATATATGTAAATATATACAGATATATTTACAATGTGTGTATATTTATTACTATATTTGTAATTATAATTATAATGGCTAGACATTGAATTAAGTATTTTTATATGTTTTCTTATCAGATCTTGACAATTCTATTAAATAAGCAAAAGTAATGATAAGGATAGCTAATATTTATTGAGAATTTATTTTATGCTAGTCACTTTGCCAATCACCTTCTATGGGTTATATCATTAAATCTTGACACAAGTGTACGAGGTAAGTACTATTATTAATGTCATCTTATAAAAGGGGAAAAGAATCCATAAAACCTTTTCTAAGGTTACATAGAAAATGCATAGTTCAGCCAAAATTTAAATGCACAAAGCAAGTCACTGAAGAACCTGTGCTCTTAACCACTGTACCATATTCTTAAGGTACTATTTTTTCTTCTCTGATGAATGGAAGCATAAGGGGATGGAGAGTTGAAAAGATGATTGGATGGATGGATACATGGAAGGGTAGATGGATGAATGGATAGATAGATGGATAGGTGGAAGGGTAGATGAATGAACAGATAGGAAGGTGGATAGATGCATAAATGGAAAGATGGGTAAATAGTCAGAAAAATAACATTAGTTATTTTTTAGTGGTTCTTTTACGGTTTTAGTTCTTTCTTTGTGCTTTTTCAGGAATAACTAAAATTTTTTATAATGTATTTCTTCTGTAACCAGATTACAAGAGAAATATATTTTAATATATTTTATATTAAATTAAATTACACTGCAAAGCAAACAGTAGTATTCGAAATATTATGGTCTTTGTATTTCTCTCTTGAAAAAGGGTGATTTAGTTCTAGGATGAACAAGAGCTGAACAACATCCCCCTTCTACTGCTATATATAGTCCCAGAAGAATAATTCCAGCACACAGCCAAAATACAAAGCAGCCTCCTGAATATCACCCAAGAATCTGTGGGTAAGTCCAGTCAACCAAAAAAAATGTGCAAATGGGATTTCCTCCCTAAAGGAGAGAGCTTTGGACTAAAGCCATAGTTGGCTAGGAAATAAGGATGCGAAGGAACACTGGGTGGTTTTCATAGCTTCTACTTTATATTATAAGTTTATGATTGAAGGAAAAATAGTATGGTTGCTGAAGCAGTCAAAGGACTTTCGTCCAAAAATTGGACAAGGCTGAACAATTTGAGAAAACAAAGTGGCCTAAGTTTTGTTGTTTGAGAAAGACTGGGAGATGTCTTTTAGGTCTGAGCTGTTTCCAGTCCAATTGCATAACAGATGAATTGAGGCAGTCAGAGTTTAAATTTAATGCATTTATTTCAGCGATGACATTTCTGAGCAAATGTTCTATTGGTGTTAACTTTAGGTGAGTCAAACTCTACAATGAGAGACATGAGAAATAGATTCCCCCCGACTTCTCTCACTTCCTCTTCTGTCCTTTGGCTTACCCTGGGCCACATAAGGTGCCTCTAAGGACCTGAAAATTATAGGTACCAGGTTGCTACTATTAACTTAACATCTTCCTTTGTCTGCTTTATCAGACAACTGAGAGAGCCTCATTTTGTTACCTGTCAGCTCTCCTAATTAGAAGAGCAGAATCCAGTTCTCCCTTCTAACACCCCCACCACAGGGAGCCTCCCTTTCTCAACAGCATGCCTCTGCTGGCTGCCAAACCCATCTAATACCTGCAGATTTCCTTCCCCAAGGAGTGGAGGCTCTTTAAAGGGCTCTTTACTTTAAAATTCTGTCAACTACTAGAAAACATCAGCATTATGTTGGAAAGAGGGAAAAGAAAGAACTTGTCATGTATACATGAATGAATTCAATAAAAAATGTTTTTATTTATTTATCTATTTATTTATTTATTTATTTATTTATCCCTAATAAGACACTCTTATTATTGGCTCGACACTGTTCTAAGAGTTTTATTTACAGTAATTTTTTAATATACTCCCCAAAACCCCACAAAGTGGGTATTATAATTATGCGTATTTTACACATGAGAAGCCTGAGACAACAGGAGGTAAAATAATTTTTCCAAGATCACAGAGTAAATTGAAGAGTCAAGATCTGGACCCAAGCAATTTGGACCCAAGCACTTGGACTTCAACAATATGCTTTGATCGTTAAGCCCCAACGCTGTCCCAGGCACAGGGCAAAGACGGGGGACTCAGTGATGGCCGAGAAGATCTGCATGACTGACAACCCTACCCTTTGCTCTCTGCAAACAACACAATGAATATTAGAGGCTTTACTACCCCAGACATGCTAGGATTTAATTCTCACAGCAGCTCTCTAGCAAAGTTTGGATTTATAAACTGCTCATACAGATGAGAAACTAAAATTTAGACTAAATATTGTGCCCAAGAGGTGACAGGAAGATGCATAGTGTCTAGACTAACATGTGACAAAGCATGGGCTTAGTATCAATGTTTCTCAGTGTGGTCCTCATATCACCTGCATCAGAATAACCTGCGATGTTTGACAAAAATGCAAATTTCTGGATCCACTCCAATCATACTCAATCATACCTCTGCCGACCTGCATTTTGCACAAGCCCCAACCCTGCTCTCAGGTGATTCTGATATATACCCAAGTCTGAGAACTTTACCTACATTATACTGCTTGTCCTTTCTCTAGCTACTAAATACAATTGTAGTGATATGATGGTGATGATGATGATGATTAATATGAAATAATATGGAAAGCAGTTCACGTACAATGAAATGGATCATGAGTGGACATGCCCTGCTTTTATTTCTCATAGCTACGTAGCAGGTCCTATTTTCCACAGTAAAACTGGCATGCCTGTTAAGCCCTCTCATTTCTTAAGCCTTCTCTTATGCTTTCTGGGTTTGATGGCAGAAAACTCCATTGTCATAGCATCAGGTGATAACATTCTATAAAATCCTATCTCCAATCCATGGAAGGTGATGAAATTCAGATAATTGAAATTAGTGAACTTTCTCATAGGACACATCAGATCTCAACACGTTAGAGGCAAAGACTAGGATTCATTGAAGAGTGGGCTTATACATGCTTCCTTCATTTAAACAATAAAAAAAAATCAAGATATTATTTTTCCTCCTAATATCCCAAGAAGGAAAGCAGATGTTCATATTAGAGAGACTGAACAGAAAACAAAATGCCTTGGTAAAAATCCTACTGAGATTATATATAATTTTTAAAAATCAAATATCAGATTTTATATGTCCTTGCAGTTTGCTTTTACAGAAAGGAAGGAAGGAAAGAAGCAAGGAAGGATGCAAGTGAGGAAGAGAAAGAGGGAAGGAAGGAAGAGGGAGGAAGGAAAGGAAGAAGGAGAAAGAAGGGTGGAGGAAGGAGGGAGAAGGAGAAAGGAAGAAAAAAGCCAAGGAAAATATAAATCACTCTTAGTCCCTCCACGTATTTTCTGAAGCGCAGTTAAGAAGTAAGGGAACACTGTGATCCTCCAGCCCCACCCTGCAGAGGTGACCACTTTAAGAACCGGGCCAGTCGTCTGCTGCTGGCCAGGGCTGCCTTACATGCAAAAGCATTAGTCAGACACTGAACCGGTAAAGCCTGAGCGGATCTGAATGCCGGTGACGTTAGGAAGCGAGTGACTATTCATATCTGGTCTTCACATCTCTCACACAGGGATGATATTAGTATCCATAACCTAGATGGCTGGGAGGACTCATGGCATGGCGGTTAGACCTTTCTTTTTCCGAGTAATATTCTATTAATAAAGATTAACACTTATTATGTTATTAATATTTTTTGTAATACTTGTGTTCCTTATTTCATATCGTGGTAATAACTTATGATAACAGAGGTAGAAATTTAATCATAATTTACATGTTCTAAAATTCTTGCTATTTATTTTTTAAAGTTCCAGTGTGAATCCTATGTAAGAAAAAAAATCATCTCTGTGTGTGTGTGTGTGTGTGTGTGTGTTCAGGCTTTTCCAAATCAAGTTTACTGAACTTAGTAAACTTGATTGCCTTATTGTTAAACAGGGATTTTTAAAGATTAGCATTTTCGTAAAATAAAAATAATACAGCCTCATTATAAAAAAGGAAATAAAGAAGATAAAAGTCAAAGAAAGCAAATATTGCCTGTAATCCAACCACCCAGAAATAACATCTGCTAATATTTTGACATATTGTTTCCAGCCTCCTATATCTTTTTAATGTATATAATCTTTCAATCGTGTGTGTGTGTGTGTGTGTGTGTGTGTGTGTGTGTGTGTGTGTGTGAAGAAAATGCCAAAACACCAACCCAGAAGGTCTCTTTAGAAAGCTAGGTAGACTGGGATCACATTCTGGAACTCAGTTTTCAGAGAACTTAGTCACCACCATATGAAATACAAGTTACATAATAATCAAATTTAATATTGAAACCCAAATTACAAAATGTTATCCTATTTATATTTTATAGCTATTTTTGTTGCATTTTCTTCTTAAAATGGAGCACGACTACCTCCAATTTTCCCCAGTCTGCTGAGAGGAATAAACAACTTAGAGTCAATATCCTCGCAGAAATGCAATGGGAAAAAAGAAGGAAGGAGGGCAGAGCTACAGATGTGTGACTTTGTTTGTAGCTAAATAATACCTGTCTTCCTATGTGCCTCAGCTACTCCTGGGGCTGATGTAGGGGTGGAGCAGTAAAGAAGCTAAAAATGCTCATTGATCATTTTTTTCTTGCCTATAATTAATCACTTCTTGTCTTCAACATGAATCAAGTGATGGCTAATAATGATAGTAATAACAGTGCTTATGGTGTGATACCAGCAGACATTTACTGAGTGCTTAGTGTGTGCTCTTTACTGTGTCTGCACTGTAGTGCGTTATTGCCTTTAATCTTCATCAGACAAATAGAAAAGAGGTACAGTTAGCGTGCCCATCTTACAGACTGGAAAACTGAGATTCACAGAAGTTAGGTAATTTGTCTGTGGCCACATCATGAGTAAGTGGCAGAGACTGGACCAACCAAGTTTGTTAGACTGGCCATGATGCCTCCCATGATGCCCCCCAAGAAAGCTCTCCTGACAGGTGACACAAATGGTGATGAGAGACTCAGGGACACGGAGGACAATAAAGAGATCCTCAACATGGAGTTCTGTATAGGAAATACATGTTGGTTCTCTTTTACTTTCAAGAATAAACATTTTGTTAAGAAAATACTTATATGCTCACCCTTTATGTACTCATTAGGCTACAAAAAATATAAAATATTTAACTAGATAATATTTTATAAATAAGCCTAATATTAATTTTGAAGAACTGCCAGAGGAGTATATCGTAGCAGGCTTTTTAAAAATAAATATAGCATTCAATATCTAATTGGCTTTACAAATGTGTTTGTTGCATTCTGCTTTTTTTACTTAATATTTGACCTTGATATTTTTCCAAGTCATTATTTTTCATGGCTACATAATTCTCGATCATATGGATGTACCAGAATTTATATAACTTTTCCATGAGTTGTTTCTGTATTTTCCTTATTGTAAATTGTGCTCCAAGTAACACAATTGTACATAAAACTTTAAATATGTACACGCGTATATATTTTTTTTAATTCTGAAAGTTTTAAATATAGACTGGAGCTACAGAACACACTATCGAATGTGGTAAAATAAAACAAAGCAAACCTATAAAAGAGCATGAACTGTCCTTAGGTGACTTTATAACTTAATCTTCATTAGACACTGGCTAAATAAGATTTCTTTTCTCTTTTGAGAAGCACCTTCTCAACTTCAGCATTGGCTCTTAATAGGTAATTCTGATTGAATATGTAATAAAAAGAGCAAGGGGAACAGTGTGTTAGCAGGAGGAAAATTTTGTAAACATTTCCCAAATCATTCAGCCCCTTCTTTCCTAGTGTGAGGATTATCTGAAAAGGCCCAACACAACTAAAATGTACCATGCTCCATCAGAGTCAGAATTACTTTCCATGTTCAAGTCCTTGAGATGGATTCTGTCTTCACTCTCTAGGGTTTGACTGGATGGATCAAGAAAATTATTTTTATGACTCAGCATTCTATTTGTTATATTCCTCTAAAAACTTTTAGTTTATCTTTATTTCAGTAAAGAAATTAAAATTAAAATTATGTTCCTTATCTGCTTAGAAAAAAATTTCTTATTTTACACACTAAAATGCATCTGCTTTATGTACTTTAAAGTTTTTTATTCAAGATAACAGACTGAGCTGAAGACTCACTCACTCATACCTAAATTCATATAAACATAGATGTCTAAGAGGATACACACAATATAAATAATCACACATGAAAGTTAATAATAGAATAAAATTCCTATAACATAGAAATCATATGGGATTACAGATTTTAAAAATTAAAAACATAGCAAGTATTTCTACAGAAAGTGGAGGTGGATACAGGCTGATGCCATGCTCAGAAGGGGTAGGGGCTGGGAAAAGAATGGAGTGCAGGGGCCACACACCAGGTGATTAGTTACCACAGTGGGAGAAGTTGCCCCATCGCTGTAGCAAGTAACAACATTAAGAACATGAGTTTCTGTCTCTAAGGACAGCAGTGACTAATGGAAGCTATCTCAGTGAGTACCAGATGGCTTTCTTCTTAACTGTAGTGGATGCTGAAATGTACCTGTCAGATTCCTCTTCAAGGTGAAGGATTTATTTTCCCAGCCATAGGGAACAGCCTCAAATTTTTAGCCCACTATGGAATCACCTTGGCTGAAGATCATCTTCTTCCCTAAGGTCATGTTCTTTTCCCACTGCCCACATCCAATGACAGATCATCATTGAGCTATAAAGGCCTGGCCCCCTTGTCCCAGTTCAGAACCACTCTGAAGGGCCATCCTGGCTTCAGAGTTCCCTGGGGATTGGCTAAGCTTTTGGTGAGACTTCATCAGAGCCCAGTTTCCCCTTTACCCAAAGCTGCTTCATGTCCCTCTTTTCCACAGGTGATGACTACCAAAGCATTCCCTGATAAACTTCCTGTACACCAATCTCCATCTCAGAATCAAGTTTCTGGAGACTCCAACTCATGACATCATACAAAATCCAGGCTTGGGCTCCCATGCAAGATGGCCCAGTGGCACAGACTAAAGCTTCCACAGACACAAATGCTTTCACATAAGTCTCAGATAAGCCCGGCCATTAAGTTGCCCTTGGCCATATGACCTTTCCAAACATTATACAAGAATAAAGAAAAACAACAGATGTTGGAAATAATAAGGGCAACCATACATTCCCTTATTGACATAAACACAGAATTGACATAAACACAGAGGAAAAAACTTTCCTAAAGAGGCACTGGGTATCAGAGAAAAATGCTCTCAGAGACTTTATATCACTGGATTTTCACAGCCCCAGGAGTTGGGCATTTTTCAATCTGTTTTACAGATGTGAAAACTGAGATTCATAGTATAAAATCCCTCACTTGAGGCCAGGAATTGTATCTAAATCCTCTGAAAATTATCGTAAAAGTAGAGTTGACCTTAATATCAATATTAGTATTGAAGAGCTGATTAACTTGTAAAAAGAAAATAGCATCATATTGATATATAACAAAAAATTATTAGTTTATAACTATAAGATGTTTTTCGCTACAGAGCATGACAAGCTTGATAATAGGCACCATTGGCATTGATTTGGGATATTAGAATAGCAGCTGGCCTCCTTCAATCAACCAAGCAAGAGTTATCCATAACCAGGATGGACCTGGTAAAGGTCCAAAAACAAAGCAAGTTGCTACTTCCATTTCCCTAAATCCATCACCAAAATAACAGAGCAAATGCTCCATTCGAATCTCTTTTATATATGCTCAGGCTGAATTAGATGAAGGCCCTTGGCAAACAAAAGAGTCAGTATCCACTTTAGTATCATCAATACATAAAGCAATCAACCCAGCCCAGTACTATGTAAATGTAATGACAAACATTTTAATAATAAACTGAAAACATTCAGACCACTCAGCCAGGTTCTTATGCTGAGAGCCAGTTTACAGGGTAATCGTGTGGGTAGGAGAGAGAGGATGTTGTACTCGAGAGGCAAGGGACTCCCATTGCAAAGTCAAAAATATGTGGAGTGACAGGAAGAAGCCGAACAAAATCTATATGTATCATCAGTATATATCATTTACTCACAGAGCTCAAAGTGAAGTTTGGGAGCCCATCATCAAATTATATTAATTGATCTAAATAACTACCATTTACTCAGCAGTGGCTATGTGTCAGCCTCAGATTTACTTTAAGCATCTCATGAATGCTTGCCTTATAAGAGAAATGGAAACTCGGAAAAGTTAAGTAACTTCCCCCAGGTTGGAGAACTATTAAGGTAATGGCATTCAAATCCAAGTGTTCAGATCCCAGAGCCTGAGTGTTTTGTCACAGATACTGTGAGGACCAGAGCTGGGATGGTAATAAGCATGTATGTACCCAGCTTGCTAAGCTCCAGGCAACACTGGCTTCTCTCCCTGGAATGGAAGCTAGTGGGAGCTGAATAGAAATTAAAGGAACATACAGGAAGTATTGATCATGGATGTAGCTGGTGTTGTGATTATGGGTGGGAGGGGACTGTGTCAGCAAATGGGGGGACTTGAGAAAATAGAAAGCTTTTTGTAATCTCCAAAAGTTAGGCAGCTCATATAACATTGTGAAGCCTGTTTTCTGCCTCTTTTAAAATGCTTAGAAAAATCAGATCTGACCTACTTTTAAATAGCTCAATCTTAGATACTCAGGTGAAAACTACAAGGACACAAATGTTGAAGATAGAGTCTTGGTGCTTTGGAGTGGTAAAGATAAAAATATTAGAATTTCTGTGCTCAATTCACCAATAACTTCCTGGAGGTTTATAAAGTCCCTAAAACTGCCACCCCTACTCTTCCATTCCCCCCCTGTAGCCAGCATCGATGCCTCTACCTCCAAGCAAATTTATATAGTCTCTGAGAACCTTCTGACCAAGACAGGCAAGCTGTGAGAAGTCCCAGCTTACAGGAATCAATCTCTCTGCTCTCAATTCCTGCCTATGTGGTTATAGAGTGGCTTGTAGCTTCTTGTAAGCCTGGATTTGTGTCTCAAATAACAGGGACCACATTATTGAAATATACCTGAGCACTTTTCTTTTCAGATTTTCTTAGCTGACCTCCCCCATCTTTTTTGCCAGAGGCATCCCGTTGCCTTAGGGAGGATTAGGATGTTGAATCAAGAATGCAAAGAGAGTAAAAGTTTCAATATTCAGCCCAAAGACTTTAGCGAAACGAAAGTCTTGAAAACCAGGCTTTGCTGTGAGAGAAAAAGAGCTTTCTAATTTGCAAACATTTTACTGTAAGCTTTAGGTAGAGCTAACTCAGGATTTCATAGAGGAGAGGTTCCCACCTAGCCTGAGATCTTTTTAGCCTGAGTGAAGAAGACTGGGGAATGCGGCTAAACTGAGAGACAAGATGGGAAGTTTCTCTTGATCCCAGAAAGTCTGGCTTTACCCAGGAAGTCCATTATGCTACAGAGCTTTATGTTGTAAAGGTGGGTATATTTTCAACACGAATCAAGTGATGACTAATAATGACAGTAATAACAGTGCTTATGGTGTGATACCAGCAGACATTTACTGAGTGCTTAGTGTGTGCTCTTTACTGTGTCTGCACTGTAGTGCGTTATTGCCTTTAATCTTCATCAGACAAGTAGAAAAGAGGTACAGTTAGTGTGCCCATCTTACAGACTGGAAAACTGAGATTCACAGAAGTTAGGTAACTTGTCCGTGGCCACGTCATGAGTAAGTGACAGAGACTGGACCAACCAAGTTTGTCAGGCTGGCCATGCTACCTCCTTAGCTAAGAAAGCACCCCTGACAGGTAACACAATGGTGAAGAGAGACTCAGGGACACAGAGGACAATAAAGAAATCCCCAAGGCTTGGAGTTTTGTATAGGAAATACTTATTGGTTCTCTTTTACTCTCGTTAAGAAGAATGGCACGGTTTGACTCTCAGAAGCTTTGGTCTTCCCTAGTACCCACATAAGAATAGAAAAGTAGCTTGTTTTCACATGCTAAAATTACCGGATGTTTCTAAAAAAAAAAAAAAATTGGGTGGAGTGGAGGTAGGTGAAGCTCTCCAGCTTACGGAAGATTGAATATGCTCTTTTTAGACTGAAAGGTGTTAGATTCTGGAGTATGTCTGTAGGCCTTCTGGAACATTCACTGCATTTTCACATTTTAAAGGTCTCAGAGGTCCTATTGTTAAAAAAAAAAAAAAGATAGTATTCCCTAAACTTATTTAATTTCAATATGTTTCCCCCATTGTGCCTTCCTATTACCATTCTTTAGAATAGTTTTCCATAGACAGAAGTTTGGAAAATTCTGACTCAGAACAAATAGAAAATACCGTGTACTGAGAACTCAGTACACGTCAACACAGCATAGCTATTAAGATCAAATGAGACCATCTGTGTCAACCTGACTTGTTTGCTCCAGAAACCTTTGCCCAAGAAAGATAAGACTCTAAACCAGTTAAACTTCAATGCTTGTTTTAGGAAATTCATGAAGATCAATTTACCTAAGTGAATAGTTCTACCTGGACAAACAGCTCATGTATCAAAAAATACCGTACTTATAAGACTTACTTCAAGACTTACCTAAAGACCTTGCTAGTGTGTCATGATATTTATCTGATGTCAGTTTCCTACCTTAAATCACAAGAGCCTAGACCCTCCCCCCAAACTCTATAAATATCCATTCTGACCTCTACCTTCTGAAACATTGCTATGATTCTGTCAAGGTGGTGTTTCTTATGGAAGTGAGCATTAGTAAATGCACCTCTGCTTTATTAACATGAGTTATCTAGTGATTTTTGAGGAAGTTATACTATAAGCTGTTTGGTCACACAACTAAAATCCTGAATGTGAAAGCCTAAATGATGTTCGAAGACAGTGATCAGAACTCAGTATGTTTAGGTCGGAAATCAGAACTCAGTAATTGTATGAATGCCTCTGATAACTGTGTGCTTGGAGCCCTTTCATTTAGAGAATTGGCTTCCAATTGCTGGACCTGTCTTCCAGATCACAGAGGGGGCTCTTGACCCAATGCCAAGTCAATCAGCTTCTCTTCCAATGAACGAAGATACCTGAAACTAGAAGGTATTTGAAGCTCAGCTATTCCTATAAAGGTGTCCAAATATTTAAAGTGTGATCCACAGACCAGTGTCCAAACTCTTGTAAAGGGCCCATGACAAGTATAATGATTGAAAGCACTTTGATTAAGTAATATTATGCCTATTGAATCTAATTTCTGTAAAGCTTATATTTTGTAGGTCTTTGTTTTTTATATTCATTTTTATAGTAATAGTTTTTGTTATACTGTTAAGAAAAATTGTTTAAAACTTCAAAGTAAGACAAAAATGTGTTTGTGGGTGTAGAAGTTTTTTCAAAGTCATATACAGATATTACTTAACAGGTCCAGTCAGGGATTATTAAATTATCTAGGAAAATCTAATTTGCTCACATCATTGTTTATTACTTATTGAAGGTTGCAGATTTAGTAAAATAACATATTAATTTGTAGATTTCTGCACAGTAGAAATTAATACAAATACAAATACAAATATTCGGTAGACAAGATAACCCCAGTAGTTGCAGTTATTTGCCCTGTAAGACATTAACCAGCTTTGTATGTAACCCAGCAAACTTATTCTAATATTTCTTTATTATAAAATTGCCTACAAATACCTAGCTCTTCAAATGTTCTTTGAATCAGACTTATCATCTTATTGGCTTGTTTTTTTAATTAAATTTATTGGAGTGACATTGATTAATAAAATTATATAGGTTTAAAGTATACAATACAATAACATGCCATATGTATATTACATTGAGTGGCTTTTTTATTGATGAGTTTGGACCTGTTTTTATATTTCTATGTGAGTCATATTTTTAAACTGAAATTATATTTTGACTTTTAATTTATTTTTAACTTTTCATTTTTTCATTTTGTAAATTTTTTAAAAAATTAAGTTTATTGGGATAACTGGTTAATACAATCACATAATCTTCAGTGTACAGTATCATTTGACATCTGTATATTCTATCATGTGTTCACCACCCAAAGTCCAGTTTCCTTCAGCTATCATATATTTGATCCCCTTTACCCACTTCACCCAGCCTCTACCCCCCTATATTTCACCCCCTTTACCCTGTCTACCTCCCCTACCCCACTAGTAACCACTACTCTATAGTCCTCTGGTAACCACTAGTCTATAGTCCATGTCCACGAGTCTCTGTTTGTTTGTACTGCTTATTTGTTGCTTCTAGGTTTATACCCCACACATAAGTGATATCATGTGATTTTCAACTTTTTCTGTCTGGCTTATTTCGCTTAGCATGATTATCTCGAGGTCCATCCATGTTGTCGCAA
>NW_011888810.1:859876-867661 GCF_000151845.1 Pteropus vampyrus
TTCCCTTGCCTTTGAGGTCAAATTCATAAAATCTTCTTTAAGTCCAAGGTCCTTGAGTTTAGCTCATATGTTTTCTTCTATGCATTTTATTGTTTTTAAAATAAAAGTATCAGTCTGCAAGTCATTGAAACAAAACAAAAATAAAACAAAAACTAGTCTTTCATTAGAGAAAGTTTGAAAAGCACTGTTCTAACTCTCTCTGAGTTCCCACTGTTGAAATTCTTGGAGCTTCCTGAGCTTCTGATCTTTCTGAAGCCGTGTGATTCAGGTCCTTGGATCAATCTGTGCGCTACACGATTTCCTTCCATTAAATCCCTGTCTTTCAAGTCTTGAGTTGGTGACAGTTTATCAGAACTGATAAAGTCACTATATTGTAATTGTGGCTCACAAAATACTTTATAACAGAGAACACCCAACCTCTACTTAGTTATACAAACAGACTATGCCCAACACAAAAATGTGCCTAATCAAAAGATGTGCAGGATGAGAGCAAAACATTTGAATTGAGCTATCCCAAAAGCAAAGCAGGCAGCTTTGGAAATAAAACAATTTTTATGCACATCTTCGTTTTCGGCCTCATTCAGTCTAGGACTGCCTTGACCTTGCTCCAAAATAAACGAAACACCTGGAAGTTTAATCAGCGCTCCATGCACCAGATTGCATGCCTTTACTAGGAGCTGTTGCTCCTCCATCCCTTTCGAATATGGAAAAGAATTTGATTTAAGCCCATGCCTTGAGCATCCCCATGAGCATCCACCTGACAATCCCAGTTGTGTACTACTTTTAGTCCTCCCTATTCTTAGTCTCATCCCCTTTTCTGTGCCTCAAATTTGATGCTAAATCCCGTTCTTAGCCTGATTTATCCCCACTCACCCTCACTTTCTGTTTTTAATTCAACAAACTTCCTTCTACTGAAAAAATACAATGTTAATCAAGTTCCTTGGAGGTTTTGACTCATATTTTGAACTGTTTCAAGCACTAATTATTTCTTTCATGTGATTCAAAATCAATGTTTCCTTATTTGGAATCTCCCTGCCCCCACAGAATTTAATGTATACATATGAAAATTAAAACCAATTTTAGCTAAAAATAGATCTTCTGGGAGGTCTCCAGAATCAACTGACAAGCACAGTTAGGAGGAACCTGGATGGCTGACAACTGTTTTGGCTTCGAATGGGAATAAAATAGGCTGGTGCAGCAGTTGGCCTCTTTTCAGGGGTGGCCTGCCAAGACATCATTTATCAAGTTGCTTCACAAGTAGAAGCAGGGTTGTGGGGGGTGGCCGGAACCTGGAGTCGAGGCCACCACCGCTCTCTGCTGTCCGCAGAAGCAGCTGGGATACGAAGATGCCAACTGAATGTTGTAGCAGGATTGAGGTCTGTGACTTTCCAAGGGAGTGTTCTCCTAGGGAGTGCAGTCTGTAATTCTGAAATTCAAGAGGATCAGCACACCAAAAGTATTTTCATAACTCATTTGGCAGCAAAACCCAACCTGAACTAATGTGATGATATTTGTAGTCCTTGTTTATCCTACTTAGCATAAATATTCATGCTTTATTGCAGAAATATGTTTTATTACAGGATGCTGCCTCAGACCCCCCTGGTGGAGTTGTATAATATATAACACATGCACTTTATTAGTTTCCTAAATTCTGAAACACGTAAACACATCTGGATGTAAGGTTGGGATGAATCACTTAAATGCTTTTCAGGGAGAAATTTTTTAACATTTAGACCCAAGAGACCAAACATGAAGGAACGGTATGTGTGTGTAGTAGTGGGCAAGTGGGGAGGCACATGCCCCTAGAACATGAAAATGCCTGAAAGGGAGATTTAGAGGAAATATAAAGAATGTGTGTTCTGTTTCAGAGGATCTGAGCTTTATTGAAAATTCTTGGTGCCACATTTAGTAGACAGCGGCACTGCCCATTCCAACAGCATCATCATTCTGTGGATATTCCCCTTGCTGGCCTTATCTTTCAAATGATAAAATCAACCACTCTGTGCATAGAGCTTGCATGTGGTAGGCATTGTACTAACAGTTCTGTATGTGTTATCTTCATTAACCCTCACAACATTACCTCCACTTTAGAGATGAGGAAACTGAGGAGCTGAGAGGTTGAGTGACTGGAAATACTACCAACTGTTAAGTGATGGAGACAAGCAATCGACTCAGGAGTCTACACCAACAGCCCTGTGAGGATCTCAGGGACACCCCAGTCTGTTCTCAAAGGAAAGGATGGGAATGCTTGTGTGGGAGGAAACTGGATTTAGCACTTCATATGAAGTGAACATGCAGAGTCAGAAGATCGGAGCATGTTTGCACCATTCGAACTTCTTCTGACATATTAGATCCTTTAAGCAACCTTTATGTCCTCATCCATAAAATGGGCTTTAGAATCCTACTTACAGGGCAGTTGATTTGGTTAAATAAATAAAATAGTATCCCCTTTCCTGGACCAGACTAACTCAAATTGAAAAATTTGTCCTTATCCTAGGGATTTTATACTACTGCCTGGTCCCTCTGCCTAATTGTTTACCAACTCAGTCTTTATCTGGCTGATTCCTTCTGGTAATTCAGGTCTTAACCTCTCAGAGAAAAATTTTTTGGCTGTCCATTCTACAGTAGCCATGCAGAAAACTCTATAATATGACCTTGTCTTATTTCCTTCATAGTACTATCATCAGCTTCCACATATCATTTTCCTGTTTTCTTAGGTATTTATTTCTATTGTACCCATCTCTCTCTCTCTCTCTCTCTCTCTCTCTCTCTCTCTCTCTCTCAAGAATAAAAGCTTTAACACAGGAGGTATCTTTTTTTTCTATTCTAAAGTTTTATCCTTTGTACCTAGTACAGTGTTTGGCATAAGGTAGGTGACCATTCTGTGTTTCTTAAATAATTGATTAAATTAATGGTAAGGACTCCATTTATGCCATTTCCTTTCCTATCTCCCATGTCTATCTCCAGAAGGCTACATGAATTTGGTCAAATACAAAAAGTATGTGGGAATATTTTGACTGGCAAGTATTTGCCTCTCTTACTCTTTTGCTTTCAGGCCAACGAAAATTTCCATGAAAATTAAGATGAAAAGAACAGACAGAGTGCACAATGATTATTAGAATGTGTGTGGATTTGATCTGTTGTAGGATAATAAGATCTTCTGCCGTTTCAAACTATTTAAAGCCATGCTTAATTTTTCCTAATTTATGTTCTGATGCCTTATTTCTTAAGCAGCCCAATTCGTGTGGTTCTAATACCTTAAATTAGGAGAAGCTCCATAACATCTATATGTGCCTATATAGTACTGCCCCCTTATCCACGGGGGACATGTTCTAAGGCTCCCAGTGGATGCCTGAAATTGCAGATAGTATTAAACCTTAAATATATCTAGATATATTACATTTTTTCCTTTACTTACATACTTACAGCTTCTCTTTGGCATATCTGAATTGTCACATCACTATTCTTGTGCTTTGGGGCCATTATTAAGTAAAATAAGGGTTCCTTGAACACAAGCACTGAGATACTGGGACAATAGATCTGATAAGTGACTAATGGGTGGGGCAGGTACGCACCGTGAAGTTGCTGGACAAATGGATGATTCTTGTCCCTGGCTGGACAGAATGGGATGGCAAGAGATTCCATCACATTACTCAGAACAGCAGACAATGTAGAATTTATGTGTTGTTTATTTCTGGAATTTTCCATTTAATAATTTTAGACTGGTTGACCACAGGTAACAGAAACCAAAAAAAGCAAAACAGCGAAAAAGAAGGGGACTACTGTATTCTTAACCCTTTGAAGGAAAACAGAGATAAAAGAGATTTATACCAGCTCTGGAATCATGTGAGTAAAGACACTCAACAGGTTGAAGAGTGAGGCCATATGGCAGCACTTAGAATGTTGCAGTCTTAATGAGGCAATCTGCTCACCGGCATCACCAGCGAGAAAACTGGTGTGATGGCTGTCCTTGTCCTCTGCCACTTAAGAGACATTTCCATTTGCCTGTGTGTTGGGTTATAAAAATTCTCATGCATGGAGCACAGTCTGCACTCATAAACTGTTAGTACTGAAGGGCCTTAGCGATAAAGTAAAACACCCCGTGGTGGACTCTCTTGTATTTACAAGCCCAGCATCACTCCTTTCTGTCAGAGAACAGCATCTCCATTCCCCAGTCCTCGTCTATAGAGACAGCAAATTTTCTGGGACACCGTGATTGGTTCAAGGATGGACACATGACCCGAGCTAAACCGAGAGAGTTTTAGTTGTGATATATTTGCTGGAATACTTGGAAAAGAGACGCTGTGGGGTGTTAAGCTGGAAGAATAAACGACTGGAGTTGCTGGCGGCTATCCTCCGAGAGTGAGGAGTATCAACACTATAAAAAGCAGAGCTAAGGAATGAAGGGTGATAGTGATAACATTATGAAAGCATCTAAATCCAGCTGTTCCTAAAGCCAGCTCAAACCTTGAAATTTTCAGTTATGTGAACTGATAATTTTATATATTTTTGCTGAAACCAATTAGAGTTGGGTTACTTTAGATTGCAGCCAAAATAGTCCTGACTAATATACCCTCACTATACAAATGGGGAAACAGAGGCCCAGAGAGGAAAAGGGTCATATAATTCAATGTTTGAGCTGGAATAGACTCTTTCTTAGAAAACTTTTCTTCTCGATGTCTCCCCAAGTCTAAACCTTTGGAGTTCTCTGGGGCTCTGCCCTCATCCTTATTTCATATTCAGGTGCTCCTCAATCATGCTGTCACCTTCCCTGCCCATCTCTACTATGATAAGCCTCCCAACCATCTCCATTGCAGAACTTCTGAAATGGCTCCATGCAAACCTGAGCCTTCCCTACTCCTTTCTCTCATCTATCTCCTATTCCAGACATCCAGAAAGCCAGCCACACTGTCTGATTACATAGCTTCCCCTTTTCACACATTACCTATATTAACAATTCAAAACATTGAAAATGGATTTCGAAGTCTCAGTAAGTGGCAGCCAGCCCATGCCCTTCCATCTCTTAGCACTGTCCTCTGCTTCCTTAACGAATAATAACAGCTACTGTCAATAACAGGAATGGTTTGATAAAAACAACACCTATGTTTGGTCTTTTGTGGCATATCATTTGGTCCACACACCAGTCTTAAGAGCAAGTGACTTCATGGAGGAGAATTTAGATGCCTAAAAGGGGCAGACAGAATTAACAGGGAAGCCTACTAGATGACAGGAAGATAGTAGAGATTGGAGGGCCACAGGAAAGACCTCAGCTATTATAGCTATACTACTTTTGGCAGCAAATATTTTAGTGCTTACTATAAACTGGCCACTATTCAGAGCCATTTACATAAATTAACATTTAATCCTGAAAACAACTTATTGAGGTTGTTGCCATTATAACATTCATTTTCCAAATGAGGAAACTGAGGCACATTGCATTTTCCCCCCCCACCCCACTAAACTTGCCCAAGATACTTAGCTGATAATGGGCTGACCTTAGATTTCAACCCAAGTAGCCTGCATCTAGGGTCTATGCTCTGGAGGCCCAAAACTGCCTAGAAGTTATGAATTTTTTAAAGTGAAATTCTCAGTGTCGACAACAAATTCCTTTCATTAAACACTTCACACTCCCACACTGAGCAGCCAAACAAGACATATCTGTGGGGCAGATTTAGCCCAAAGGCTGACAGTTGTGATTCCTCTGGTCTATTTATTTCTTCCATTCTTCTGATAAGAAAGCTTACACCAAGAGAGCTACAGCTGTATCTACATTCCTCATCTCCTAAGGCTCTCACTCTCTGTTATTTTATGTTTCCAATTTTCGAAGTATAATTTAGGACCCAAGTCCAATGGGAGGATCTCTAGCATTTTATTATATTGCTCTCTAACTTGGATATGTGTTATTTTTATTCTGGAGTTATATTATTATATCACTTTACATTTATCAAGTGAGATAGTTCGTATAATTTATTTATGGGGATCCTAATAAATATAAATTGACTGATTACTAGATTATTACAAATATGTTAATGAGAGGGAAGGGAAAACCTGTAGAAATATTATATTTCTACAGGACTCTGTGTACATACAGGAAAAACTCTCACTAACGTAAAAAGGAGACCACATTCTGACCCGAAGTATAATCACTGAGTGGATTCACTTCGTAATAATGGAGTGAATGAAGTGGCACCAGAGTACTACTTCTTGGCATATCGCAACAGCTTAAAACAAACGTATCACTTGAAACGCCAACCTTATTCAGATCCCCCCAACACTCAGTCCAGAGGTTGTTAAATAATTTCACTAATCAATTAATGAACCCAGTCTGAAAATAAATACAAATTAGTAATAAGAAGGGCAACTAGAAAATAGAAAGGAAAGTATTGTTTGTTTGTTTTTTTCAAATCACCAAAACGGAAAACAGAAGCAAAAGAACTTATAAAGTTCTTAAGGATAAAGAATATAGACAGACAAAAGCCCAAGTCGACTTGAGCTCAGGAAATAGGCATTTCCCCACCTGCCAGGTTGGAAAGTTCATCGATTATTGCCATCCAAATGAAATCTTTTCAGCAGGGTCAGAAAGGCCTTTGTTTTGACATTTAATTCACTGGCCATGTATTTCCTGTGTTAGGATGCAAAACACCTCTCACATAGCTTTTTCATTAATTGCCTTCATTTTTCAAGTTCCCTGTTTGATTTATAGTCAATTAAAAACACTTTCGAAAGCCATGACTCATGTATGTTAAATACAGATATGATTAATGCAACACGATGCACTCCATAGATGACCCATCACTAACCAAGGTCAGAGTCAAGGTGGGATGACCAAGCACCGTATTGGTGAAAAGAACTCATGGGGAGGGTGGAAAGCCAGGAATGCAAAGTCATGAACAATCTGGCAGTGGGTCCATCCAAAATAAGGGGAAAAAAAGAGGCTTTTAAATATATTTTTCTGTATTACAGAGGAAAAATAAAGTTGGCTATGAACAGAAAAAAAATATAATGAAGTAGGAAGTTCTCTCTTTATTTCATCCAGGTTGATGAAAGTGGATGAGAAAATTAAGTGGCAAATTTCCTTGATGTGTCACCACCAACATCGACAAAAACTATAAGACACTAGACCAGAACTCTGGATAAAAGCCAGGGCACTGGAATCCTGGGTTCAAATCTTGATGTCACTAATTATGAGCAATACAACCTTGGTTAAATTGTTTCACCTAGCCCAGCCTTAGTATCCTCACCTGTAAAATGGATATATGAGACTGTTTTTCCCCTAAGGGCTGTTATGAAATTGAAGGGGGCCCTCCACATTTAGAGAGTGCACAATCAATGCCAGCTATGAAGGCTATTTATGCTGCAATGGTCAGCACTGGTGGTACCTTTTAAAAATCCCACCATCTGGTTCTTATGTTTGCATTTGTCACATGTTCTAGAAATGTTCACTCACTCATGTGTGCTCTCTCGCTCGCTCGCTCTCTCTCTCTCTCTCTCTGTCTATCTTCATTCTATCAACATATTCATATGCATATAGCTCTTCATGGAGAAATCTCTTAAGAATTCTCCCTGCCTCTTCAGAAAAATTACCATATTGAAACTTTAGAAGAATTATCATAAAAGTCAAGAGCAAAAAAAGGAATGTTAACCTAATGCCTTAGATCAGTGATGTCCTACCAAAATGAGGTAAAGACATTATGTGCATTTTTTACAGAGCAAAATTTACTCAAATCAAAGGGACTACCTTCTCTTCTGTAATAAGTACTTACTCCTGTTTTGTTTGTTTTAGGA
>NW_011888810.1:867711-876261 GCF_000151845.1 Pteropus vampyrus
ACTCATGTGTGCTCTCTCGCTCGCTCGCTCTCTCTCTCTCTCTCTCTGTCTATCTTCATTCTATCAACATATTCATATGCATATAGCTCTTCATGGAGAAATCTCTTAAGAATTCTCCCTGCCTCTTCAGAAAAATTACCATATTGAAACTTTAGAAGAATTATCATAAAAGTCAAGAGCAAAAAAAGGAATGTTAACCTAATGCCTTAGATCAGTGATGTCCTACCAAAATGAGGTAAAGACATTATGTGCATTTTTTACAGAGCAAAATTTACTCAAATCAAAGGGACTACCTTCTCTTCTGTAATAAGTACTTACTCCTGTTTTGTTTGTTTTAGGAACCAAATGGCCTAGTAAAAGAAAATTCTGGCCAAAGTAATTGGGTATTCATCTTATTTACTTGCTAGCTTTTTTATTTTTTCATATCCAGAATTAACATAATATTTTAAAATGCACTCTTATCAATTCAAGGTTAAAAAGGAAAAATCTACTTGCCTATGAAATTTGAATCCTAGAATCACTGCTTTAGATGTTTCTTCATCTCTTCATATTTTTAATGTCCACAATTTATCTTCAAAAAAGCTAGATTTAGATGGCCATTATAAGGAAATTGAACCTATCTAAGGCTTACAAATAATAATAATAACAGCAACAACAACAATAGCAATAATGATATAATAATAATAGCAGCTTCCACTTATTCATAGCTACGTTCCAAGCATTTTTCCATCAATTAGTGTATCAACTCTGCAAGTAAGAATTGCCATTATCCTTCTTAGAGAGATGACATAATTCAAACTCAGAAGACTCAAATAACTTACTCATGATTCAAATAACTTACTCATGGTCACACAGATAACATGTGACTGTGTCATATGTTTGAACCCTAGTCGATGTGAGTTTAAAACTATGTGATCATAACCACAATATTACAATCATCAGGAGGATGCAATTGGAGCCCATCTTTATCAGAGCCATCAGAAGGTGATATCCTTCCCCTGGCGGATTTCTAAGAGGGAGCAGGGAAGAAGCTGACTGGTTGGAGTAGGAAGCCAGTGATGCCCTGATAAGAAAAGCAGGAGGTAGTCACAGGTGCAGGATCTTGCTCTCCTGCTTGAATGATCAACTGTGTACTCTTTCCTATGTAGGCCCAAGCTACTCTGAGATCTATTTCTGTCTCTTTCAGGAGTTTCTTTGTGACTTAGGTCGCATCGCTTTTTTAGGGACTGTGAGCACACACCAAACATATGTTCCTCTACATTCCTCAGCCTCACTTGCAGTTATGTTGGCTAATAGAATGGAGCAGGTATGATACATTTGCCTTGTGCGCTAAGGTAGTTAAGCATTTGGGGTGCCTTTCCCACACTATTGTCTCCCTGTCTGCTAGCTCGGTGACATAAGAGTGACAAAAGGCACAAGATGGCAGGACCAAGTTGGAAGTAGCTTGGGTCCTCTAGTTCCTGCATGGAGAGCAGCCACTTGGAGGAGAGCTACCCAGGAGTGCAGCCCAGGATGCGTCCACATGACCTGCATGAAAAATAAACTTTTATTCTATTAGGTCACTGGGGTTGTTTGGTACCAAGCGTATTCTGACTACTGCAGGTTATTTATTAAAAGTGTAATTACTCTTAAGTTTGCATTTTAGGTAAACTCAGGTGTGGCAATCTTTCTCTGTGTATCTGTATGTTCTGTGTGTATAATCCAAAAGGAATGATCCATGAAGGATAAACTAGGGAGGAAAAGAAGTGCTGAGCTGATAGTGATTGGGTGGCCCATGGGGTGTTAGTAGAGAAGTCTCCCACTAACAGGCTGAAAGATCATGAGTATGATTTGCCCTAGCAAACATGATGATCAGATACCTCCATAATGACAGAAGGTCTGTCTGAGATGACAGGGACAAGGAAAAATATGCTGTTCTGTAATTTTACAGAATACATGATGTCAGGGGCTTATGCCTTGGTCTTTTTCTACCTCAGCTGGGTGGCTGGTCAGTTTTCCAAGCCAGTTATTCTTCTGGGGCCTGGGTGACAGCTAGGAGGCTATAACTATGGTGGCTATGCAAATCTCATGGTACCAAGATGGTGGCTACCAGAATTTCATACTTTTATGTTATAAGAGAAGCAACCACACCAACCAATTTAAGATAATTCTAGGTGTTGGGGGCTAGCAGCGACTCCTGCAACAAAGCCTTCACAGATTCCTCCCTGAGATCAAAGCCCTTGAACGGATCTCTCCTTTCTGAATTTCTGCCTTCTAAGCTATCTTCCCCTTTCTTCTTGTACCTCTCATCAAAAATGAGCTTAACCACATACATCTTTCCAGCTCACCTTTCAAGATTGAGATGAAGCCAGGAAAGTTTTGTCCAAGTTATCATGAGTTGGGGGCTTTGCATTGCACAGTAAAAGACACAATGAAAGTGCTCCCCTGGTTATATTAGAAGAAATAGTGGGATGCCATATTTTGATCCTAGAAACTTGTTGAAAAATGGCCTTTTAAAGACGAAAGCAAGTATAGTTAGTGGAAAGGAGAGTAGAATAAAGAGTTATTGGGATGTGAAGAAAATAAAAGGCTTTAGAACAACTGAGGGAAAGATGTATCAGAGTGAACAGTGAATAAAATATTAGGGAAATAAAAGGAGTGGAGGTGACCATTAGTAACAGTTAAAGTAGAAAAAAAGATAAGTCATTGAGAATTGAGGAGAAAGATGAAAAAGGATAAAAGGAAATATTACCATCTGAACAAAGAGAGCAGGAAGTCATGGACAGAATAAACATTCCTGTATCCTGCTAAAAGCTGAACACAGAATTGGTTGAATATAAGTCTGGGATATGAGCAGATAGATATACTGGATCTGTCAGGCAAAGAGACAACACTTTCAGATAACTTTATAGAATAGTGAAAAGTGTAGACATCGATTGATTGATTACGCTATGTTTACACCTTCTGAGAGAAAAATTGGCAATGATTTGGAAACAAAAGCTCTTAAATATTGCAAAGTTAAAGGAAAAATAGAAAGCACAAATGACATAAGTGAAGCCCAAGATAATGTTAACTAACCTGGTTTCTTTTAACATCTGTTATTACCTAGAATATCATCTTATATTTATATGTCACTAAAATATCCCTAACCATTTCTTAGATCTTGATACCTCAAATGTCTAAGTATTTTAACACTTTAGGTTCTGTTTGATCTTTTTTGGTTTTCATCCTGACACTCATTGGTTTCTTGATTAATTACAGTTTTAGAAATAGAAGGATCTTGTGTTGAACTATAATGAAATACATGAAAGAAACTGAGAATGAGAGAGGAAAGAGAGAGAGGAAGGGAAGGAGGAAGGAAAGGAGGGAGGGAGAGAGAGAAGGAGGAAGGAAGAGAGAGAAGGAGGGAGCAAGAGTAAGAGGAGTGGGGGGAGAGAGGGAAGGAGGGAGGGGGAGAGAGGGAGGGAGGGAGAGAAGGAGAGAGAGAGGGAGAGAGAGGGAGAGAGAGAGAGGCACTTAAACTGTTAGTTGCTTAGGGGGAAAATTTGTTCAATATTTTTTAATTTCCTCTTGCAAGTAGAGTAGAGCAATCAATATATTGCTGCTTCTTGAAATCAAGATTTTTCTCAAAGAATATTCAATAGGCATTTTCAAATTTTTGAAAACTTTCTTCTTCATTTAGGCACAATTAACCTTATTCACAGGGTCTATAATCATATAACCTATGCTCATTGCTTTGAGATGAACTCAAAAGTACCTAACTAGATCTGTTCTCTGTATTTTTTTTTTTTACTCTAGTAATATATATGGACCTATGGTTTCGCTGAGAGGGGGTAGTCAGATTTTGCTGATCCAACAATTTACGTACAAATTCACATATAAATTTTTTAATATCCTCAGTTCTCATATCACTGACTTTTCCTGGATGTGCTATCATTGATAATCAACCCAGTTCCATTTAGCATTTACTTATACAGAACCAACAACCATATCCCACTTAATTACTTAGGGGATTTCTCACACACACACACACACACACACACACACACACACACACACACACACACACAACTGTGATATTGGAATGTATAGTATGGTCTAGTTTAAATTAAAAAGATCCCCCAAAGTATGATTGTTTCCAGCTTCTCAGCAGTGAATTAAAAGCTGTTTGGTGTAGTGAAGATTACAGAAGCAATCACATTTATGGGCCTGCTTTGCATACGAACGCTATTAATTTCCATAGTCAGGGTGGCTTCACATTTCCACGCATGTTAATATAGATACCATTTGAGATAATCACTTGGAAAAAAAGAGGAGAGAGAGAGAAGGAGGGAGATAGAAAGAGAGATAGAAAGGAAGAGAGAGAGAGAGAAGTAAGACAGATGAGAGAGCCAGAAAAATGCTCTCATAAACCAAGTTCGGTCTGAAACATATTGATTCTGATTAATAGCAGAATCAAAAGACAAATGAGGGTTCCTGATAGCCTGACCCAGAAGTCACACTCAGGGATCAAATTAATATAGAATCACATATTGGAATTCACTTATTGTGCCAGTCCTGCACCTTGTCATTACAGATTCTAATTATCGAAATGATTTCATTGGTGTTAATTGCATCAAGATGTGGCTGGGCTCCACCTTGGATAGGTCCCTTGATGCTTAACATTGCATCTTCATTATTGTGTTCCTTTCATCTCTTAAAATGTGTTCCAGACTCACAGGACAATCCAATCAAGCAGGCTGTTTCCCCTTCCCCAGCCCCCAACTTTTCTTTAAACATGCCAGCCACATAGTATAAGAATGAAGGAATGGGGCTAGCCTGGAAAGCAAAACTGAGACCATAGGGGCAAATGTACAGTCATCTTCCCTGAAGGGACCTCAGAGCATCTGCTGACTAAATTAAACTACCGTTTTCATATTCTTCATTCCCAAATGTAAAGAATGGTACTCAAGAGCCTACAATTAAATTGCTATTTGTCTATCATCAATTTTAAATTCTAAAACTATGCTTGTTATGCACTTAGTAATGTATCCCATGTCCTCATAAAGATAAAACAATATAATATCAGCATTAAAAAAAAGAGAGATTATAACTACAGGTTTGAGGGGAGCATATTTTAATGAAATTAATTGGAATTTGGGGAGATTTGCATTTAATCCACAGAATAGCTAGTAGAGATTTTGAATTTTTCTGAAAACCATCTTATTAGCCTCAAAAAGAAGAGTTTTGAATTCCTATGCCTAAAAATTCCCAGAAGCCAACACCCTGCTCTCACCATAATTTTGATCTAATGCTTTATATGACAAACTACAGGACAGCGATCTTGAGGACAGCGATCCACAAGAAGGCAATGGCTTTGCTCTCAGGGATCAGCCCAGGAGAAATGGATCTTATTTTCTTTGCACAGAGCAGTCCTCACATTGGGAGCTAGTGGTCCTCGTTTCTGGGAGCAGTCAGGAAATCCTCACCGATGGTAAAATACTAAAAAGAGACACACTCTACTCTATTCACCTCTAAGATGGCAAGGCCCTAATTCAAGGCCTTCCATTCTCAATCAACCCGAATAAGAATAATGATCGGAAAACAGTTTAGGGAATACCACTTCTTGAGACATATTAATAGACATTGGTAAATTGAAATATGAGGATAGACCAAAAGCATTATTAAGTGACATTACTTACGGTTTAGAATCTTCTGGTCCTCAATGAATTCAGCTGGTTGATTGATACGGAATACTTTCTGCTGAAATCCAGGAACGCAGTCCAAATCTTCTGCAGATGTTAGCAGCAGCACCTGAGAAAACCAAAGCCATCAATATTTTAACACTGGCTTGTGTGTTTGCCCTGCTAACTTTTACCAAATCTGTGAGTTTTAGAAATGAGCTGAGGTTTTAATTTCATTTCCCAAATGAAGAGGTAAGTTGCACTTCTCCTGTGGTTGCCAACAATTTTGTTTTGGCAATGAGATTTGGCAAATGTGCAAATGGGAACAGCTGTGGCAGTTTCCATTAACTTTCAGTTAAAGAAATAACTTTGTCAGATTTTTTACACCTGCTAAGAATCTCACTATGGTTTCCATGTGTGAGATTTCATTATAGAAACTGTCAGTTTCATATGATCTCTGAGCTAAAACCAATTTCGCTTTCATAGATGCAAAGGAGCATTATTATCTATGAAGAGAACAATGGAACTACTCCATTAGAAGTTACTTTTAAAAGGCATCTAGGGTCCACTAGACCTTCACAGTCCAATACGGTGGCCATGAGCCACACGTGGCTACTGAGCCCTTAAAAAGCAGTTGGGCTGAAACTGTCAGTATAAAATATATGTTGGGTTTTGAAGACTAAATACGAAAAAATTTTTAAAAAAACTAATAATTTGTATATGGATTACACATTAAAATGCTAATACTTTACAGATTAGACTACATCGATAGGTTATTAAAAGTAATTTCACCACTCTCTTTTTATTTTTGTAAATTTGCTACTAAAAGCATAAAATTTATAATTGCTTCCAAAGGATCGGCTTTGTCTTTGCAAATCCTTGGGACACTGCATCCAAGGGTCAAAAATTTAGGTTATATGTTTTGGAACATAAAAATATGTGACATACTCTTGGATAAGGGGTAATTTTAAAAGGTAAGAAATAGTTGTAGGTTTAGTAGGAAAAAAGCAAAAGTCCTGTGAAGACAGGAATTGCCTCTCTCTCCTCACCTCTTATACCAAGCATTACCACATATACTGGCACAGGGAATATGCTCCATATACTTAAAATATGACTGCTAATTTTCTGGTCAAAATGGTGGAGTAGGAAGACACTGTGCTTGCCTACTCTCATGACCACATTGGACTTACAACTAAACTACAGAACAACCATCACTGAGAATCTCCTAAAGTCCAGCTAAACGGAAGTCCTATAACTAAGGATATACAGAAGAGGCCACCTTGAGACTTAGGAGAGGTGGAGATGCAAAACAGGTTGTTTCCACATCCACATGTGGCGGTTAAAAATTGGGAAGGATAACTTGGCTGTGGAGGTGCCCCCTGAGAAGCAAGGGATCTCAACCACAACCCAGGGTTCCAGTGCCAGGAAGAAAAGTCCCCACAACTTCTGGCTGTGAAAACCAGCAGAGATTGTGGGTGAGTGAGCACAGGGCAGCTGGAGTCGCAGACATTCTTCTTAAGGGGCTCACGCAAAAACTTATTCACTGACAGACTCACTTACTCTGAACTCTGGTGCTGGGGCAGCAACTCAAAAGGGATCAGGGACATACAAGGAGGAATTGAATTGTCTGGCTTTAGGGTGAGGGCTGAAGGGGCAGCTTCCTCCCAGATAGAAATGCGGATTTAATCTCTTGTTCTTTTGTTGAGCCCTCCCCAATCCAGCATGCAGATGCAGGCTGCTGCCATATCTGAGTCTCCATCAAGGAGGCTAAGACGTTTGCTCCGCCCTGCTGATTCCCTGAGACCCCGCCCCTTCCAACCTGCGGGCCCACCCAAACTGCTTACGGTGGTTTTTTCATACAAACAGCCTGTCTTGGCTCATGTTGCAAACTTTCCTAAAATCTCTCAGAGGTCCACAAACCCCAAACAAGCAGCACCTGGCCTTGGCATGTTCCATACCTCTTGCTGAGTAGCCCTAAGCCCAGCACTCCTGGCAGCTGGCTTCAGTTCATGGCTTGGCCCCTCCCATGTACCTCCAAGCTCTTTAAGGGTAATGGCTATCTGCAGATTGCTTCGAGGCCCATGCCAGGTGGCTCCAGGCAGGGCACAGGTGACGGCTCATCTTAGCTTGTGACGGGACTCCTCCCAGGAGGCTCTAGGGCTGGCATACCTAGTGGCCAGCTTTGGGCCATGCCAGAGCACCACCCAGCAAACCCCTGCAGACAACGCACCCAAAGGGCAAACTGGGCAGGCACCAAAGTCCTGCTAAAGTGACTCCTGCTCCATAGGGTCAGCCCCTACACAATAGCTCCTCCACTGTAGTCATAGCGAGTCCTCACAACCAATCATTCTGAGAGTGAATCCCTCCCACTGATGTGCAAACAGTAACCGAGGCTCAGCTACAGCAGGAGAGCACGCGTGGTCCACACAAGGGACACACCTGGAGCACGTGGTTCAGGTGATCAGGGATACTATATCACTGGGCCCTACAGGACATCTACTACATAAGGCCACTCTACTAAGACAGGGAGACATAGCTGCCCTACCTAATACATAGAAACAAACACAGGGAGGCAACCAAAATGGAGACACAAAGAAACATATCCCACATGAAAGAACAGAACAAAGCTCCAGAAAAAGAACTAAACAAAGTGAAGACAAGCAATCTACCAGATGCAGAGTTCAAAACACTGGTTTTAAAGATGCTCCATGATCTCAGTGAGAATGTCAACAAAGAGATAGGAAATATAAAAGTGGGAATAGAAAACATAAAAAGAACCAGTCAGAAATGAATACAGTAATTAAAACAAAGAATACATTAGAGGGAACCAACAGAAGATTAGATGAAGCAGAAGATTGAATCAGTGGTTTGGAAGATAAGATAGAGAAAACACCCAATCAAAAAAAAA
>NW_011888810.1:877266-877567 GCF_000151845.1 Pteropus vampyrus
AAGGATATTTCATGAAAATGGAAACAAATAAACCAAAATTAGCTGGGAGAACAATACTTATACCAGAAAAAAATACACTAAAAGCTATAACAAGAGACAAAGAAGGACCTAGTAATTCCAGTTCTGGGTATTTATCCAAAGAAATCCAAATTTGAACCACTAATTTGAAAATATGCATCCATATATTCATTGCAGCATTATTTATGATAGCCAAGATATGGAAACAACCTAAGTGTTCATCAATAGGTGAATGGATAAAGAAGTAGAACATATATACAATGAAATAATATTCAGTCATAAA
>NW_011888810.1:877617-886959 GCF_000151845.1 Pteropus vampyrus
ATAGCCAAGATATGGAAACAACCTAAGTGTTCATCAATAGGTGAATGGATAAAGAAGTAGAACATATATACAATGAAATAATATTCAGTCATAAAGTAGAATGAAATCTTGCCATCTGCAACAACATGGATGGACCTGGAGGGCATTATCCTAAGTGAAATAAATCAGATAGAGAAAGACAAATACTGTATGATTTCACTTATAAGTGGAATCTAAAAAATAAACAAACAAAACAGAAACAAACTCACAGATGCAGAAAACATTTTCATGATTGCCAGATGGAAGGGGAGTTGGAGGGATGGGTGAAAAGGAGAAGGGATTAAGAAGTATAAATTGGTAGTTACAAAATAGTCTTGGGGAAGTAAAGTATAGCCTAAGAAATATAGTCAGTAGTATTGTAATAACTATGTATGGTGTCAGATGGGTACTAGATTTATTGGGATGATCACTTTGTAAGTTATATAAATGTCTAATCACTATGTTGTACACCAAAAACTAATATAATATTGTATGTCAACTGTAACTGAAAAAAAAAAATTTAAATGTGACTGCTAACATATTTCATCCTTTACTATATGGCCAGCACTGTGTTAAGTTTGTTATATGCATTATCTCCTTTAATCTTCACAACAGCTCTGTGACATATTTATTATATTATAAGATACATTTTACAGACAAGGGGCCTGACATTCTGGAGAGGCTAACATGTTTGCCCAAGATTATACAGTTAAGTTGGTGGGGCCAGGATTTGAATCCAGGTTTCAGAGTCCACTATCAGAGCCCATCTCATACCTCTTAGGCCTCCCACGTGGGGCAGGACTTTGCATTATTTTGCCTGAGATATTTCTCTGTGACCTGTGGGAGGCTGCCTTATATGAGCATGGTGCCAGCAAACGGTGTTTGGCAATTCACATCCACAAGGGCAGCCCGTGACCATAACTGATGAGAACTGGTACACAAATACCCCAGCTTCCTCACTGCTCAGGTAAGATAACTCGGAGGCAAGTGTTCTGTCTTTGTTTCCACTTGGACTTGAGCTCCAGTTGCCCCCAGTGGTATCTGACTTGATAACTCATCTTCCATTAACTTCCTTCTCTTCCTTGGCTCATTTCCTCACCCCATGTTGGTATTTTTCTGATACTACCCTCCAAATAAAACCACTCACACTTAAATCCTTGATTTGGTATTTGCTTCTTGAGAAACCAAACTTTGATGCCAGTACACAAACTCTTAACCACTGTACAAAGGTTGTTGAGGAAACTCATATCATTTCCACCAGCAAACTCAAAGGAGTGTACAAAAGGTTGAAATCCATGGAACCAAAGCTTCTTTCTAAATACCAGCCCTCTGAAATGCACTGAACCTCAAGGAATGAGAACAAGAATCAATCTCTGGAGCTTCACAGTGTGGCCAGCCTGAGAAACATCAGAGAAATTGAAATGGGAAGGTCATCACCCTGACCAACATCATCTTTCTAAAATCAAAAAAGAAAGGATGCTACACTACAGTCCAGTATCTGAGCAGTTCTGCTCGTAAAACTTTTCCCTGCTTTGCAAGCAGGCTGTGGTTAGATCACTTCTGAGGGAATCATAGCGCTGACATCCCAAGTTGCACACACACAGAATGCAGATTCAAGACTCAGAATAATTTGCCGGCAATTTTGCAAGCAGAAAATCTGTAACTGGCCAAAATTAACTCAGTTAAACAGTAAATGGGCAAAGGTTGCATCCAGGCGCCCTGTGCCTACAATTATACGTTAACCTTATAAACAGCTAATTCTGCCTTCGAATCCCAGACCAGTAAACCAGTCATTCCACAGAAACGATGGGAGATGATGTTTCTCCAGGAATCCCGAGTGTAAGAAGCCAGAGCTGATTGAGAATATGGGTGAGTTGAGTCCCCCATTTTTGTCTCTCTGCAGCTCACTCTCTGTCCTAATCCCCTGGCATGCTCTACTCAAGATTCCTCTGAAGCCATAAAAGAAAAATAAACCTTTCTAACTGCTGACCCTCAAGGATAGTGGGCATAGTGGGAAGACTCCCAGAGGCTCCTGCTTTGCTTTTGCAAATTCTTGGGTCACTCCATCTACTAGTAAAAATTCAGATTAAATGCTTTATAATATAAAAACATGCAACTCTCCTGGGCCAGGTATGACTTATTGAGGTAAGAACTAGTCACATAATTAATTCACTCACTCCTCCCTGCATTCATTTATTCACTATTCCCAAACACTTTAATTAAACTCCTGGAATTCAGTGAGCCCTTAGCTAGATGTTGTCCTGGAGCTTATAGAGAAGCACAATAATGCAGTAATTAAAGGCATGAACTCCAGAGTCACTTTACTTGGTTCAGATTTTGGCTTGGTCCTTTACTGACTGTAAGACGTGGCATTTCTCATGGCCGCTCTATGTTTCAGTTTTCTTGTCTCAACTCACCCATATTCTCAAAAATATGGAAAATAAGATGTGTATTGAGAGGGGTTGGGCAGAGTCAATGGGATGATGCATATAAAACAGAATAGTGCTGCACAGAATAAGTCAATAAGTATTAACTGTTAATGTGGACTAGAAAAGGTGAGAGACATTAACAAATCATAACTTAATTAATTGATTAAAATTAAATTTTAACTTGAAAAGAAATTATAAGTCTCTTCTGGAGCATGTAAAAGCTGAGGGAAAAGGTGGCTAATTTCATCATACAGGGGGAATCGGGGGAAGCAAAACCACAGAAAGACACTTCTGTTTCCATCTCAAAGATGGGTCAGAGTTAGCTGGGTAAATGGAGAGGAATATAGACTTGTCTTTTTAACTGATACACACTTTGCTTTCACAGGGATTCCTTTATGCCTCTGTGGGTTTCATGTAACACATCTCTGAATTGACAAAATTGCATTTAAAAAAGAATCCAGACTAATTTAGGGCTTCCCAGAAGCCGAATGTCTGATTAGGCAGTAGTTGTACAATGTTCTGGTTACAGCTATTGTCCCTTGACTTTTTAGCAGATTTCAAATCGTATCTGCACGTGATTTGTCATAGATACCCAATCTTCAAATTTAATAGCACTAAATTTAGTGGTGGGATATGAAAAAGCATCCCTCACTGGTTTAAAGATGAGTACTTGGACATCACTGCAAAACTAAGCAAGCACCTTTTCCAGCATCGTCAGATGTCACTCTTATAAATATACTACCTGGACATACTTTTCCCCAAACCCTCTTTAACATTTCCAGAATATATGCTATGAGTAACATTCCAAATTTGTCTTTAATGCCATGACAATAATGATCTTCCTACAAGGTTCTTTTGTGCATTTATGCATTTTCTTGTACCTCGTAAATAATAGGCAACCAATACACCTGTGAAAGCTCAGCAAAGATCAAATTTTACGATCACCAAAGGATTTCTATTACTTGAAAATTATAATCAGCCTGCTTATGAAAGCAAATTTATGTTCAGACAAACGATAAGCACAGGACTGAGACACATTGGTTCTGTATGACTCCCACTCTAGCAGCTGTAACCTTGAGTAAATAACCCTCTGTGTCTCAGTTTCCTCAGATGGAAAATGAGAATAATAGTATCTTGCAGGTTATTATAAGAATTAAGTGAGCTAATTATTGTAAAGAGTCTCACAAAGTACCGGGCATATAATAATTAGTGAATGTTTGATATTATTATTATCATTAGTAGTAGTAGTGTTCCTATATATAACTGTTTAAATCAATATACATGATTCACTGACATTCCCCAGAGCGGACATTTAAAAATATCACCAAAATATTACATTTGTTGCTACTATAAAACTATTCAGTGGTAGACTGTGCTCAGAAATACTCAAAGGGAAACAGCAGGGACCCAAATCAGGTAGAAGATCAGGAGGGAATTTGCATCTCAGGGTCAACTGCACAATAAGAACATCAGTGCCTGTTGTGAGCTGAGTTATGTTGCCTGTGCAGGATGCCATATGCATCCTTTAAAATGGCAGCTCAGAGCTCTGTCCTCTGTGTAAGAATCACTGCCTTAAACTTACATAAAAATAGCAAATCCTTACATCAGGCTCCTTATACCTGCTTCTCTTCTTAACTCCCTTTTTTTTTTTTTTTTTTTTTTTGCAACTCTTCAGAGCTTTCTCTTTTAAAAAGAAAAGGTTTATGTTTATCCTGACAGGTACTGATTCAAGAACATAGCCAGCTCTGAAGTTTGCTTCCAGAAAAAAATGATGTTTTTTTTCTGTCTCAGACTGCAGGTTGCCAACTGGCAGCACATGGGATGGATGTGGCCAGCAGAGGTGGTTAATTTAGCTAGAGCAATCTGTCATAAAAGTTAAATTATCATGTTATATAGAGTACACTTCTCCAAGTTGTCCTTGTCTGCTCTACTCTCTATGTTATTGCTCCCACTCATTGACTCAATTATACACTTGTCTGGCCCTCTAGGCATTTGAGTTTGCAGCCCTGTTTTAGACTTTGGAAATAGGCTCTTTGAGCAAAGAACTCTCCTTGTTATATGTCTCTAGTTACTTGTCATAACAGCTGCCATAGCCATGTGCTCTGAAGCAGTAATTTTGGCCACATGACTAAGCACTGGCCGACAGAAGGCGGGTGAAAGGATTTTCACCACTTCTAGGCCTGACACCTGAAATTCCCTCTATTCCCTATTAATGAAAATGGAAAAGAAGGACTTTCAAGATGACAGAGTCACTCAATAGAAAGAGGCCAGACATCAGTCACTGCCTAGAGGACAAGTGTCCAACAATAAAGCTCCACGTGCCATGTGCAGTCCCCAAGACCTAGAGTGGTTTGTTACAGCAGCTTGCCTGGCTGGCTAGATATTCAATATGAAAAGAATAGAGGCAGAGGTTCTTCTATACCACCACAGCTTCGCAGATACATCCCACAGGCCAGGGAGAAATATCTGAACTGAAGAAAAACTTAACACAACTACATTCAAGCAGCCATAAATAAGAAAAGTCTTGCCACAAATAATTATCTCAGATCTCATCCTCTCTTAAGCCAACTCCAAAATGGTATTTTCCAAACAAACTCACTGGTGTCTCCTGGCCCCTTGTTGTTTTTCTGTCATTCACTTTTTGCTATTAGCATGGATGGACAGTTACTTTATCCCTGCCACAAAACATCTCTATTTTACTCTTGTCAAAGTTGGTCTATTGTAATCAGTTTGAAGCGGCTTAGATTGGCAAGGAAGAAAGACTACAATCTCTGACTTGCAGGATATAAAAATGTTACAGCAGTGTATTTTGCTTGATTCTTTATCCTGCCAGATATTAAAACTCCAGAGTCCTGGAAGTGTTTATAAAGGCACAATGTCTACAGAGAAAGCATGGAGAAAAGAGGTACTTCAAAGACATGCACATGCACACCAATGTCCACTCACGTACACATGTGCACACACACAGAGGTGCACACTGATACCCTCACTGTGAGTGTCAGCTCATGTTATCCACACTCCCACCAAATTGGACCTCCTTAAAATGTTCCTGGTGTTTTACAGCCCCAGGAACACAAAACACCTGCCACCTTCTTGGCCATTAATGATAAAGACACTTTGAAATAATTTCGTGATTCTTGGGAAAATAAAGGAGGAGAATACTTCCAGTTTGGTGAGTCCTGATGTAGCCTTCATACATGATTTGAGGCCAACATTATAGACCTCATATGAAATGAAATGCTACTCATAACTTTTCCTCAAATTATTAAAAGGGAAGAAGCAAAATAATGATCTTCCAAAGGTGTCCTCAGCCTAATCCCAGAAACTAAGTCAGATTACATGACAAAGAAGAATTAAGGTTGAAATCCACTGAGCTTAAAATAAAGTGATTATCCTGAATTATTTAGACATAATCATAAGGATCCTTGGAAATGGAAGAAAGAGTTAAAGAGTTAGAGGAAGATGTTATAATTAAAGCCAGGTCTCAGTGATCTGGTGTGAGAAAGACTCAACCTGCCATTGCTGGCTTTGAGGGTATAGGAAGGAGCTGCCCCCCAAGAATGCAAGAGGCCTCTAGAAGCTGGAAAAGGAAATACACACACACACACACACACACACACACCCCCCTCCTAAATATGTAAAGAGTCTCAAGCTAGACTACCTGGGTTCAAATCTCAATTTTGCCACTTAGTTGCTGTGCAACTCTGGGCACATTACTTAACTTCTCTGTGCCTTAGTTTCCTCATTTGTACACTACAGCCAATAAAGCCAATAACTGTATCTACCCTCATTGGTTGTGAGGTTCAATAAGTTAACATAAATCAAAAGGTTTAAGACAGGAATTGTCTCATAATTAGTACTATATGCTACCAATTGCTATTATTATTTATATTAATATGGAGGAGTATATGTAAAATGTTATGGAAATACAGAAGAAGGAAACACATACTCTTTGGATGAGGAACTGGGACCTTGTCACTGATGAGGCCATATTGTAAAGATGACTTACATTTTTCAAGTGACAAAGTACAAGAAAGGATGTTCCATGCAGGGGTTTGGTAAGTGCAAACACCAAGGCATGCCAGTTGAAGAAACAGGGAGCAATTTGGCAGGGATAACAAGCTCTGGGTTGTTTTCAAGATTATTTGAAAGTGTTTTGTCATCTCAAAATAGGATTGACTTGACCAGGCATGTCCTCCCTGAGTCTGGCTAAACAGAGCCAAAAATAATTTAGTCAAGGAAATCATAACTTTTGTCTAAATGGAACTAACTCTTTACTATTAATATTCCAGGATTAATCCACTAGATTCAATCGGTAAATTTTAAAATACAATTTTGTAAGAATTTTAGTTAATCCAATAAAAAAGAATTCGATAGCTGGCCCTTAGTAGAAACTAGTGGCTCTACTTGCCCTAGAATTGGTGATGTTTACATGTACCTGTGAAATAATAATTAGATTAGTGGTGCCAAATGCCAGATAAAACCTTCCCTAAAGTCAAGCAAAGAAATCCCTATATGAAACACACTTGGATGAGCCTTAGCAGTTCCAGGAAGTTTAACTGAGCAAATATTAAATACCTACTGTGTGCCAGGCACTTGAAGACTTGTCTGGTCTGCACATAAAACTCTAAATCCGTGGGTGGGAGATTTACTAAATGACTGGGTCTGAGGTTTGAGGATTCAGCCCACTAGAAGATTGGTGCCTGAGTCCATTACCTCGGCCAGCTTCCCATCTCAGCCACTGCTGCAGTGAACAGTTTCCTAACATCTCAGACTTGCCCCACAGACTGTCCTCAGTCTTTTCACATTCTGCTCTGGGGTTTGTTCTTATCCTTTAGGAGCCGAGTTAATGCGAGGGCAAGCAGCATGGGGGAAAGCAGAGGACCTAATACGCCGGGTCCAGCCCTCAGCGCTGCCCTCGATGCTGGGAAGCGGCAGCTAGCTAAATACCTCAACAGTTTTATTCTAGATGGACTCCTCTGAGAGACATTCCTGTGCCACTCAGATGTATGTATGTATGTATGTATGTATGTATGTATGTATGTATGTATGTGTGTGTGTATGTGTGTGTATATAATTAACTATTATTCAGCCATTGCAACAACATGGATGGACCTTAAGGGTGTTATTTTAAGTGAAATAAGCCAGTCAGAGAAAGACAAATATTGCATAGTATCATTTACGTGTGGAATATCAAAAAAAAAAAAAGCCAAGCTCATAAAAACAAAGAGTAGAAAGTGGTTGTCAGGGGCTGGGGGTAGGGGAAATATGGAGAGGCTGGTAAAAGGAGACACACTTTCAGCTATAAGATGAATAAGGTCTGAGGATCTGAGGTAAAGCATGGTGACTATGGTTGATAACACTGTGTTGTACGGTTGAGGTTTGCTGTGATGATATAACTCATTTGTTCTCACCAAAAAGATAAAAATAAAAATAAAGGAAGGGATAGGTATGTGAGGTTAATAGATGTGTTAATTAACTAGATGACTAGATGGGGGGAAATCCTTTCAAAGTATACATGTGTGTCAGGTCACCACGATATACACTTTAAAAATATTACAATTTTATTTGTTGACTATACCTCAATAAAGCTGAAATAAAAACCAACCAAACAAACAAAACCAAATGTCCAAGAGGGTGTCATTTCATAATCACCTACATTTCTGGGAATATTTCCTGTGAAATCAGGAAATCTAAAAGAAGACTCCACAGATGGTCAATAGTTACATATACAGTCCTCATGTTGTGTCAATTTAACGACTAACTATGACCTTTTCTTGCTTAGAAATAATTATCAGATCCTGGCTGGCCTTGCTGTGAAGTGGAACATTTTATTCTAACTGTGCAACTCTCAACACTTTCTTCTCTGCTAGACATTAGACAAGATGTCAGATTTGTCATCACACCAGAAGGTTTTTATTAATTATCTTTCAGAGGCGAAGTCCCTTTGTAATTTATTTTTTCACACCAGGAAAATTCTTCTATTGAACTAAATGTCTATCTTGTTAAATTATTTTTTTCTGTTAAAGGTTCTCTTTTTGAAAGTTCCAGAAGAAAAGAATAAACCCAACAAAAATCTGTGTTGAAGTCAAGGAATTGATTATGTTAAGCAGAATACCACATATCTTCCCCCAGGGCAGAGCGTAAAAATTTGCATCTTTTCTTTAAAACCTAACTGCCTGATGTACAGTTTAGATAAAAATTTCTCCAAATTCTTGTTTGCTTGAATCAGACAGAATTGCAATAACTGCTCTTTACATGCCAATCAATCATATTCTGAAGGACTCATTCATTGCTGTAAGCAACATTTATGAAATGCCTACTATGTGTAAGTGCCAAGATATACAAAAATTAGTAAGACAAGACCCCTTTAGGAACACAGAGCACAATAGGAAAGGCTGATATGTAAACACCTACCTTTAAAATACAATTATTGACTAGAGTAAATAATCTAGTAGAAATTGAAAACTGGAGACACAATTAACTCAACGTTGCAAGGTGGGAATAAGGTCACTAGAGAAACCAATGAGAGAAACCAATGAGCTAAGCAGCTCCAGCGCAGGACTAGGCGTGCCAGTTCCTAATTCTGGTTGTTTAGGCCAAAAACTTCCCTGGATTTTTGCAGGGCTTTTATGAACATGAAACACCATGACACCAAGAAGAGCTTCCCTCCCCAAAGTGACATTTTGTAATCAAGGATGGGGTTACACTACATATGAGTTAAAATAGCCTGGAAAACCCTTACTAATGGAGCAAAACGGCCCACCATAATTTGGTTTTTAGTAAAAGAAAATGAAATGAATCCTTGATTTGTGACTGTGTGTTATTTAAATGTTACTTTTGATGTTTTATCCAGAGTCCTAACTCAAATGATCAGAGATAATCCTGCCTTCTG
>NW_011888810.1:887009-951820 GCF_000151845.1 Pteropus vampyrus
GTAAAGCATGGTGACTATGGTTGATAACACTGTGTTGTACGGTTGAGGTTTGCTGTGATGATATAACTCATTTGTTCTCACCAAAAAGATAAAAATAAAAATAAAGGAAGGGATAGGTATGTGAGGTTAATAGATGTGTTAATTAACTAGATGACTAGATGGGGGGAAATCCTTTCAAAGTATACATGTGTGTCAGGTCACCACGATATACACTTTAAAAATATTACAATTTTATTTGTTGACTATACCTCAATAAAGCTGAAATAAAAACCAACCAAACAAACAAAACCAAATGTCCAAGAGGGTGTCATTTCATAATCACCTACATTTCTGGGAATATTTCCTGTGAAATCAGGAAATCTAAAAGAAGACTCCACAGATGGTCAATAGTTACATATACAGTCCTCATGTTGTGTCAATTTAACGACTAACTATGACCTTTTCTTGCTTAGAAATAATTATCAGATCCTGGCTGGCCTTGCTGTGAAGTGGAACATTTTATTCTAACTGTGCAACTCTCAACACTTTCTTCTCTGCTAGACATTAGACAAGATGTCAGATTTGTCATCACACCAGAAGGTTTTTATTAATTATCTTTCAGAGGCGAAGTCCCTTTGTAATTTATTTTTTCACACCAGGAAAATTCTTCTATTGAACTAAATGTCTATCTTGTTAAATTATTTTTTTCTGTTAAAGGTTCTCTTTTTGAAAGTTCCAGAAGAAAAGAATAAACCCAACAAAAATCTGTGTTGAAGTCAAGGAATTGATTATGTTAAGCAGAATACCACATATCTTCCCCCAGGGCAGAGCGTAAAAATTTGCATCTTTTCTTTAAAACCTAACTGCCTGATGTACAGTTTAGATAAAAATTTCTCCAAATTCTTGTTTGCTTGAATCAGACAGAATTGCAATAACTGCTCTTTACATGCCAATCAATCATATTCTGAAGGACTCATTCATTGCTGTAAGCAACATTTATGAAATGCCTACTATGTGTAAGTGCCAAGATATACAAAAATTAGTAAGACAAGACCCCTTTAGGAACACAGAGCACAATAGGAAAGGCTGATATGTAAACACCTACCTTTAAAATACAATTATTGACTAGAGTAAATAATCTAGTAGAAATTGAAAACTGGAGACACAATTAACTCAACGTTGCAAGGTGGGAATAAGGTCACTAGAGAAACCAATGAGAGAAACCAATGAGCTAAGCAGCTCCAGCGCAGGACTAGGCGTGCCAGTTCCTAATTCTGGTTGTTTAGGCCAAAAACTTCCCTGGATTTTTGCAGGGCTTTTATGAACATGAAACACCATGACACCAAGAAGAGCTTCCCTCCCCAAAGTGACATTTTGTAATCAAGGATGGGGTTACACTACATATGAGTTAAAATAGCCTGGAAAACCCTTACTAATGGAGCAAAACGGCCCACCATAATTTGGTTTTTAGTAAAAGAAAATGAAATGAATCCTTGATTTGTGACTGTGTGTTATTTAAATGTTACTTTTGATGTTTTATCCAGAGTCCTAACTCAAATGATCAGAGATAATCCTGCCTTCTGAAATAATTAGGGAGCTGCTGCTTTGTTAAGCTGGAGGATAATCAACTTGACCTTGAAAGTTTGTCTGTAGTACCACAGTAATGTTCAGAACACAGACACGACAGCCACACTAGAGTCTCTTTCGACAGCCAAACACCAGCTACAGACTTTGTTTTTAGGACAAACATGTTTTAACAGAGGGTGCAGACTGTGATGGCCAACAGGCCCCATATGGCCACTATTATCTGTTAGATGACCTTCAGTTTGTGGATTAATTGCTAACATTTAAATACCAAGTATTTTTACTAAATACCTAGATTTGAAATAGCATTGGCACTGGAGTCAAACAGGGAAACACTCCACAGATGATAAGAATATGCTCCCAATGGGCAGAGTTTCATCCCCAGATAACCTGTCTACAGTCTATGCCCCTCTCTATTGGTACTCCCCCCTCAAATGGTACTCCCCAACAACGAGTACTATTTGCCTTTTATTAGCACAGTTGTGTTGCTTTCCTAAATTAAACTTGAAAGTGGTTTTTAGTTTGTAATCATCTTTATACAGACTTTTCTTACACCCAGACCTCTTCATTCTTTTACATTACCTTCTTGGCAACCCCAAGCACCTGAGTTTCCATTCTTTATCTAATATTCCTAGAGAAAGCTTCCCTTGAATGGGTTGCAGAGAAGTTGTCTCTGTTGCAGTGAAATAACCACCACCACAAAAATTCTCCAGTATTTGGCTCTTAAAACTGCTTCCCTATTTACTATCTTCTAGATTCTGAGGAGCTGAGTCAGCCTGCTCCATTACTCAAGTTCATATTTTTTCAGAGCATCAGAGCCTTCTAGTTGGCCTGCTTGTTCAAAGGCACAGACATTTTAAGGTAATAAAAGTGGCTTATTGCTGGTCTCCAAACACTGAGGACATCCTTTCCATCAACTTCATGGCAGTGTCAAAGGATCACCCTCCTCCCTAATCCCTACAATAGGTAAGAAGCCTCTACAACCTGTTTCTCACTGAAGACAAACAAAAAATATATATTGAAATAAAAATATATTAAGTCACAACATCCCTCTATTATCATTACTGCATTAAATTTAGGTGTGGATAACTAGTCTCTTCCCTCTATGAAGCAGGGTTTAAGCTAAGAAGAAAGAAAACAACTGAGCCGAAATAGTTTGAAAAGAACATTATATATATTTTTTCTCATGTCTACTTCAGTCCGCAAGCTCAATTACCTGAAATTTCATGAGTCAGTCCTTGGGATATTTTCAATTCAAGCTGGATTAATGCAATCATCAAAGTTTCTGTTAATCCTACTGCTCTTTCAAAGTAAGTCTGACTCTTCTTAGGGAAAAATAGTATATCTCACCCATAGTATTATTTGGAGGAAAAGCAATCATCAAAAATTATACAGTGCAAAATATGATCATGTAAAGGGCTTCAACACTTATCTGGGAGACTGCACTAAAGTCTTTTTAGATACTCAGACATCAGCTACTTTGTTCTAAGGATGAGTAAGCTAGAGCAGACAGGTATACGTTATGATACCTGATGAGGCCATCTATCTATTAGGTGGCCAGCAAGGCCAGCATCCAAGTGGGAAGTTCTGGCAACTACAACTAAGACAGTGGGAAAGGGGTTAAGCAGGGTGGGGGGCGGGTAATACCTGGGTCCCAGTTAGGGTGACCAACTGCCTTGGTTTTCTTGGAACTGTCAGGGCTTTTTAGCTCCTAAACTTGCATATCCTAGGAAACTCCTCAGCCTCAGGTACCCTAACCCCAAAAGAGAATTGATGGCACATTCAGACTGAGCCATCTGAGAAGAAACAGGAACTAGTAAAAGTATGGGCAGGGTTGGGGAGAAGGGACACAGGGAAACATACAGTAACTGTGGGACACCTTTATCTCATCTAAGAACTGAAGGTCCAGGAGAGGAGACCTGACGAAGAGAGCTGCATGGAGGGGGCTCCCTGAGAGAAGCCTTGATCCCTAATGGAGGAACACAGCATCCTACAGAAACATACTCTCCTCCCTTTCTCTTATCCTAGTCCCCCATTGGCTAAATCATTGCCCATAGGCCAACTCCAGATCGCTGCCTGTTTTTGTAAATAAAGTTTTATTGGAACACAGCCATGATCATTGATTTACTTATTGTCTATGTCTGTTTTCACGCTGCAATGGCTGAGTTGAGTGGTTGTGAATGAGATCATATGGCCTGCAAAATCTAAAATATGTGTTATTTGACCCTTTAAGAAAAAGTTTGTAGACACCTGGACTAAGCCCACTGAAAGCCAGAGGGCTGGGGAACTCCATATAGGACAGAAGGCAAGGTAGGGAAGTGTAAAGAGTGGACCTGGAGAGGCCAAGGAAGCTGCTCAACACACTGCTTACCTGTGACATAAATCACAAAACTGGAGAACTACTAGGAGAATCTAGACCAGAATGCTGAAAACAGAGGCACCCCACAATTACTTTGACTGTGAACAAAATCTCGAGCTTCTTAAGCAGCCTTCCATGAATTAGGCTCCTGCAGAGAAAGTGCGGTTGTAGAAGGATGGGAGATTTGAAAAGCTCAGAGGCATTCAGCCTCTTCATGGGTAAATTTTCTGCAAGTTCAATATTTTTTAGAAACTTTTTTCAACACCCAAAGGAAATACTTTAAATTCATAAATAGGAAGGGCTTAGAGGTTTTGTTTGTTCTTTGGGCTAGAGAAAAATTAAATGTTTCCTAATAATTTCCAATATCCATGGGACAAATATTAAGTGGGCACTTACTACCTCCAATCCTGTACTAGACACTGGAGATAACATATTAAGCAGAACAGATATGTTTTCTGGCCTCATGAGGCTTAAATCCAGTGGAGGAGATGATCAAGTAAAAAATAAGTAGAGGATAATTTCAGAGTGATAAATTCTATAGAGAAATTAAAACTGAATGGTGGAATAGGAAGAAAGACATTAGATGGAGGTTAGGCAAGTGTCTTTAATGACAATGATGAGGACTTGGTCACGCCAAGGTCAGGGAGGAGCATTTGAGGCAGAGGCAGTAACAAGAACAAAGGCAAGGCTTTGTTGCAGGGAGATGCTTGGTGATGGGAGGGAGGCTAGGACAGCTAGAAGGCAGCATGGTTGATGAGACTCGAGACTGAGGAGAGGCCTTATGGCCAATGACACTGTACAAAAAGCATTAAAAGAGCAAGTCTGGAACTGTAGCCTTGGAAAGGTATGCTTGCAAGGTTGGCTCTAAGTTGGCATCTGGACAGTGGATTTCAGGAGGGTTCCCACCACTTAAACTGATAAGGGTATCTCATTATGCCTAAACTGTTTGTACAAACAGTATGGTTTGTGCTGAGCAGCTGCTTCCTTCTAGGAGCCTGGAATTTTGCTACGTACCAGACAGAAGGTGCCTATGTGACTCAGCTACCACTGAGACTAGTGGCTCGCAGTCTCTAGTGAGCTTCCCTGCTTGGCAACATTTCACATGTATCACAGCCTATAGCTGGAGGAATTACTCACATCCTGTGCAACTCCACTGGTAAGATCTATGCCTGATTTCCCCCCAGCCACCTTCTTCCTTTGCTTATCTTGCTCTGTATCCTTTCCCTGTAATAAACTTAGCCATGAATATGACTATATCCTGAGTCCTGTAGGTCCTCCTAGCAAATCATTGAGCCTGGAGGCGGTCCCTGATACGAACAACAGATCTGTATTTCATTTGTTTTCTCTGTGCCAGAACCCAGGGGAGGCAATTTACATGGACTTTACCATGTACTTCTCACCACAAGTTTCTGAGTTCGGCAACCCTCCCAGTCATCACTATCACAAACATTTTAAAGATGAAGTAATTAAGAGTCAGTGAGTTTCTGTACCTCACTCAAGTCACTCAGCTGAACCTGCCTGACGGAGAATCCAAGTGGCCTCACTTCCAGTCCCAGGATTGGTCCTCTGTGCTCACTCGCAGTGCACAAAGGTCTACAGGAAACGTGGACATTTTGTATATATGTTTGACTTCCACCACAAAGGCTCGTCCATTTTAAGACTGTAATCTATTTTATCATGAGATGCTCCAGCAAAGCGCATTCGAGCTCCACCTCTTAATCTTGACAGTGAATTTGAGTCTCTGTTGTTAAGAAAGACTATTCAGATTTGGCAATAAGATTTTTCGAGGGTGATAAATGTCCCTTTAAAGGGAATGTATATCCATTGACTGAATAGCTGTTCTAAAAATGAAAATCACACTTGGAGAAGGGAAGGGTGGGTTATGAAAATGCAAATTAGAATGACTTTATTGATTGAGTTGAATTCAGCTCGTCTTGTCACAAAGATGTGAGTTGGATAGGCTCCTTACTAAGCCACGTCCGAGGTGTTACAGAATGCAGACACTCAGCATTAGTGGCCTCAGAATGGAACATGATGTCTGCTGTTCAAAGGCAGCAACAGAAAATGCCAAGATGCTATCATTTGCATTACTCTAGAACATAATTGTGCTCTTTTGAAGAAAAAGATCCCTTTAGGCCTGACGTCCTTCATCAATTTTTCTCAAAGTGAGTTATATATACCACCATGGTATGTAGAATGATTTTAGGCAATATACTCAGATGAACATTTTTTTATTTTAATAATTGTCTATTTTAATGCTTACCTCCTATTTATAGTAAGCAATATTGATTTTTTTAGGGTAATGATAGAAAATTTCCTTTCTAAATATATTTGTGCCAAGTAGTAAATTGATTTAAATAAAAGTCAGTAACTACAGAGAATGTGGTTCAATATACATAAAAGATTTAAGTTGGAGAAACCTCGACCTGGATAAGATATCTGGGGAAGTTTGCAAACAGGAAATTTCAACCGGAGTTGAGTGATGAGGTATGAGGATAGATATCAGTCAGACCAGCAGCTTCCATGTGACTTGGGAGCTTGTTAGAAATGTGAATTCTCAGGCTCCACCTCACACCCACTGAGTCAGAAAATCTGGAGGTGGGATTCTATAATCTGTGTTTTCACAAGCCCTCCCTGTAATTTCAGGGTCCCTTAAGTTTGGGAACTGCAGTAGAGACAATTTGCCATTCAGTCACTCACTCATTCAATAAATATGAATGAAGCATCTTCTACATACAAGGCTCATATTTGAACTCAAAGCCCTGGAATGCCACAAAGAAAGAAAACATTTCAAACATTTTACTAAAGACACCTCATACATGCTATGAATGAATCATGGCAAATTCTGATGCGCAGGACCCGAGCAAATGAGGTTTTGCTGTACACGGAGAATCTAGGGCTTGGAGCATGATCTCCCGGGGTGTATGCAGGGCAGATTTCTTGGTGTGACCAAGACGTATATTCATTTTATTGTCACAGACTGATCAAGTTGATGAAACCCTGGCCAAGAATTAAATGTCCTCGGTTTGCTGGAGGCAAGCATGTATCTAGACTGATCATCACAGCAAGGCAGTTCTGGCCTCCTCTGTGTGAGCTGAGACCTTCAGAGCCTGGGAAAAGTTTCCTCTGAAGATCAGGAGTGATGAGGCCACTGCTCAGCTCTGTCATGGCAGAGGGATTCCTCACAATCTAGCATCCTAGGGTTATACATAGCTACCACCCCTGGTAGCTATGTATAACGAAACAGCAGTGGATTAGGAAGTGACAGAACAAGAGTAATGCTTACCTCCTAGAGGTAAGGATCATTTTATCTGATCAAGGAATATAGCAACTGGATTCACTTTCCCCAGGAAATTTACTGGGTGGGGTCTTTATTTGCCGCTTAGAATGCAGCTCCTGCATCAAAAGATGGGACAGACAAGGATTTTAAATCCAGGTGCTGTGTGATCTTGAAAAGAGAGAAGGGACCAAAATTTTCACAGTGCTTTCTCTGTGAACATTAGATGCAGCATAAATTGGTTCAAACTCTGGAAGCCACATGTGCCTATAAAATGTGCTGTAAGTACAAAATGCATACTGGATTTCAAGACTTAGTATGAAAAAAATGTAAAATGTTTCATTTTAATTTTTATACTGCTTACATGTTGAAATGATACTACTTTAAATTTATCAGGTTAAAGAAAATATATTACAATAATGTCACCTGTTTCTTTTGACTTCTGTTTACATGGCTACCAGAAAATTTAAAATTGTATCTGTGCTTCAAATTAGATTTCTATTACATAACACTGCTCCAGAACAGGAGTCTGCTAACTTTTTCTTAAAACTCCAAGTAGTAAATACTTTAGGTTTTATAAATCGAGAGGCAAATTTGAAGATATTATGTAGGTATTTATATAAGCATTTAAAATGTAACTACTTAAAAATGTAAAAACCATTCTTAGCGTGTGGCTGTATTCAAACAGGTGCCAGGATGGATTTGACCCATAGATTACAGTTTACAGACCACTGTTCTAGACGATAATGTGTCTCAAAACATCCAACATACAGTCCCATGGACCCAGCAGTCCACTTCTGTGGAGCCGACTGTGTGAGCTGACATATAATCAGGTAAGTGACAACCGTGAGAGAACTTAGGCTCAGACCCAAAGTTAGTCAGCTGCAGAGAGGCAAGGTGGGACTTGAACCAAGATTTGTGGGACCCCAAAGTTCATATTCTTAACTAACAGGCTTCAGCAATGTAAGGTGCCTTTGTGTTTTCTCCTTTTCTCTTTTTTTAGAGGAGTCTTTCTTATGGCTGCATGGTCATGTCAGATAGCCCTGATACCTTGACTGGCCTTGAGAAGGTGCTTTTCAGATGAATAAACAAAGGTATGCATAAGAGATTGGGGCCTCCATGTGGTTTTGAATCTCTCTCACTTCTCCTTCAGCACAAATGACAAAAGGTTGTCTGTAGCTCAGCCATCTCGTGCAGGTCCCTGTTTTTCATGCATGAGCCACTGACCTTTAAATTCATTTGAAAGATACAAGCAGCCTGCCAGGTGCGAGGAAACAAGACCTTCGAGGGTCCAGTAGCAAGAATTGTATTCAGTGCATCAAGAATTAATCCTTTGATGAAGAGGGTTATTAATATAGGAAATGCAAAGCAGTTGTAGCCTATCTTCTGTTCAAGGCTCTCCTATAAGATCTTTTCACATTGTAATGGTATCAACTGTGAAAAGACCCTCACCATGGTCATAACCTCTTTTCTCCCATACGTAGACCCTGAGCTATAGGCTTTCTTAGAGTTAGGTCTTCCTTCAAGCCTTGGTTCCGGTGCAGGTGTCCCCTGAGAATTCTATGGGACTGGAGTAGACTGAAGATAGATTCCATCCAAATGGCCCAGTTGGCATTAGACACTTTCCTTTACACAGAGAAGAACAGAAATGGAGCAAATTTCCATCTCCACTAATTGCAAAAGCAACACAAGTCCTTTGGGTGGTTAATGGAAGACCAGAGGGACACATTCAGAGTATGTTTTCCAAACTAAGAATTTGACAACTCAGTGAGTCCATGGGATCAACATGATATAGCAAGAGGCCATTATGTTCTTGTATTAAGTTTGGACTTTGAAGTCAAGTAGACTTGGACATGAGTCGTCATGCCAGCATTTACTATGTATGTAGCTTTTACTAAGACATTTTCTTTTCCTGGGCTGAAGTTTGCTGCATCCATGATAAGGGTAGGTTTAACTATTTTAAAGGATTAGTGAAGAACAAACACATTAACGTGCTTGGCACATGGTAAGGAAGCACTATATAATTATTCATATTATTAACATTTGAAATCAGAAATCTCTGGAAAGTCTGAGATGTTTTGTTGCTGTACAAATTAGAGAAGGCTCTTGGGGGATGGATTTGTGTCACCTGTCTTCTCACATTAGCTCTCTCGTGGTCTGCCATGTGAGAGTGCTACCACAACATACTGACTAGTTTTAGGCATAAGAAGGTATAATTCCAAGATGGGAATTTTGTTGTAAATATGTCATATCCTTCTAGCTGGTCCATGTAATAGACATTGTTACTCCATTGCTACTTTTTTATGATGTTTGCTGGATTCAACATCAGATTTCTTCCCAACACAGCCTCCTAACATCTGCTGCCCAATAATGGAAGTTGTCATCCGAATCAAAATCTGCCCATCTTCCTTGGTGCAGTCAAATTTTGATACCATTTCAGTGGTTGGCACCCGCTAGATAATCAAGAAATTCATTTTCTTTCTATCCATTTGTGTTTCAGAATATACAGTGCTGACTGATCTAGATGTATGAGCTTATTGTAACATGGCAATGTTATCAAAATGATTTCAAATTGCTATTGTTTTTATTTTTTGTGGTGGTGGTAGTCGAAAGAGCATTAGATTATATTTCACTACGAATCTTGTGCATGATTTATAAATCTAATTATAACTGTGGATAATGACAGCAGGTTTCACACTGCCTATAGATATGTTTAGTAGACTGCATTTTCTGATTTTCAAATGGATTTTTACAGCCATGTTAATAGAGCAACAAAAAGGAGGAAGAAGAGGAGGAGGAAATGGAAAGTTACTCCAAAGTACCTATTTGCTGTAAAACATTTAAAACTATGAAGAAGACAGTGCGCTCATTAGGGTTGGAACGCAAACTCTAGACATTAAAAAACTTATTTTCTGACTGGTTTCATGTTCATAATTAGTGGCTAATATTCATTTATAAGAAATTAAAATAAACAGTAGCTTAATGAGATTTCACTAGGCCACTCGCAAGCACTCAATCAAATCTTATTTTCAATATATGAAAAATGTCTCCTTGATTCCAAATGCATTTAGGGTCAACAGTAACATCTTCATACATAAAAGATTCCATTCCGCCTTTAAAGAAGAGGTAATTATAAAATAGCGGTCACACAGAAGGTCTAGGTTTTGTGTAACTTCTATTCTAATTAATTTATCATATGTGGGATTTTGCTTTGGTTTCCAAGTGTTGATCTTTTATAGCTTCCACATTCCATGTGATAATGGGTTTTATTTCTTCAAAAGGTCATCCTTGATATAATTTCACCATTAGCAGAGGGGACCTAGGAGCATGGGTGTTTCTGTATGTCATTGCATCCTGAAAAGTCATTCTGCAAAGTCCTGGATCCTCTTTGCCCTTAGATGTTATTTAAAAACCAAGGGGGCAAGGCATTTGAACAAAAGGTGAGAAATTCAATTAGTTATTAGGAAGGTTGCCTTCACTATGCCGGCCCCATGAAAGCATGTGGATCAACAGAAATATTTGTATTTGAGAATTTGTTTCCTGTTTTCCCTTTCTGTTTCATAAGTGAAATGACCTGGATGTGATTGTTATTTTGTCTTGTATTTATTTTACGGCTGGTTTTTCTTAGGGCAATCTGATCCATAGCTGGGGTCCTCAGCCCCTTCATCATCAGGAACCCTTTGTGTTATTGTTTGGGTTGCTTCCTTCTGATGCCTTTCATTCTTTGAAAAAATTTGCTCTTCCAAGCAAACAGCAGTTATTAAGTAATAATTACTTCATTTCCCAGGGCCTCCCCACCCTTGCCACTTAATAAAAAAGATCAAAGATATACATAATTGTCAAATACGAGCATCTTAGATAACCAGTTAAACTGAGTTAATAGAATTCTGGCTGAAAGCAGATAAACTTGATGTCAAACTAGCCCAGGATAAATATATGATTTCAGTTGAGATTTCTGAAATACAGGCAATTTGCAAATCATAATCACTGACTGCAAAGAAGCCCCTAGATTAAGGCTTCTCAAAGCCACTGTGCATGCAAATCACCTGGAATCTTGCTAAAATGCAGATCTGATTCAGCGGGTCTGGGGTAGGACCTGGTACTCTGCATTTCTGACAACCTCCCACGTAATGTCAATGCTGCTGGTGCATGGACCACACTTTGAGAAGCGAGGCCTTGGATAGTAAGGGAGAGCAAACAGGGAATTAGGTCACAAGAAAGACATGGTTCAGTTTCAGCTCCAAGGAAGACTTGTTAAGCATCTTCTGTATGGCAGGCCCATTATAACACCAGGTACCTTTTTATATGCAATATTATGAATGGGACAGTTTTCCTTCAATGGCCCATTCCACATCTTGCCATATAAAAGTTCTGTGCATTCTAGAAAAGAGCCAGACTATGTCTGGGGTTGGAATTCTTTCCATAGCCGTTATAATACACATGTAATACCATTTTAACTGGCCTTCCTCCATGTGTGGAATGACTCAGATCCATTTAACAAATGTTTATGTACCCAATACAATACTAACCAGTAGATAGATACTGCTAACAGAAACCGATATAAATAGCCCCTGCCCTCAGGGAATGTTGAGATAGTAAGACACTGACAGGTAAGTACACACAGAAATATGTAACTATATATGGTTTATACACACACACACACACACACACACACACACATACACATATATATGCATGTATGATGAGCCTTAGGAAAGAAGAGAGTGAATTCTCTCATCCTCTCAGTTCTCCCATCCCTCACCCATTTAAAAACAAACAAAACTGTAGATTCTCGTCTTCCTTTCCACTGTGTCGCTCCCCATCTGTTCAAGAAGGTTCATTGTGCCAGGTACCATGTCTGATGCAAACAACACCGCTCACTGCTCTTGGGAACCACAAAGGATGGAAGGAGAGAAAAAATGCTGACTTCCATTATTACTACTGGAGATTCAGCATGAGGCATACCATAATAGGGCCTAGCACAGTGTCTCTCACATAGCTGGCATTCAAATAGATTCTTTCAAATGAATAAATGAATGGAGGAGTCAATAAGCATACGGCCAAGTATATTCTCCAAATATGAAAGTCAGAAACGGTGCAGCATAGCGGCTCTTATTAGCTTTATATAAAAAGTGTAATACGGATCCTACTCTTGCCACAATCCAGCTCTAGGAAATTTTATTCTGTCTTCTAAGGGGAAAAAAAGGTGATATATTTTCCTCATAGGAATATTGTGGGGATTAAATGAAATGTCTGTGAAATGCTTACTCCAGGGCCTGGCAAGGTGGATATTCAGTAAATGATAATGCTGGTTATTCTTAAAATCATCTTTACTACTATTTTCCTAACGATTATTATGGAAATAACATGTGATATGGCTCTCAAAGGAGGTGAAGCATTTTGACACATGAAAATGATGAGAAAGGTTCTGCAGAGAAAACAAGTCTTTAAGAATCAGATTATTGCTTACATATTCAATAAATATGCCACTGGTTATTTGTGCTGCCAGGGAATTAGGTGAAGATTAATTAATATTTATAAAGTATTTTGATATCCGTGTAATATCTAGTAAGCAATTAGTTCTATAACACAAAGCCAAATCCTTTTACATACCAAACAATGTAAAACAAACTGAATACAGCTGTGTAAGAAGGAGCAGAATTTCATTAACTTTTGTTGTAGGTAATATGCAGTCAGTTAGATTTTTTTCTTCCTTTTAGTAATTTTCTTGCTGATTTTCTCTGGCTTCCAATGTCATTTCCCCGCCTTACCCCCTGTAGTCCCAAATCAAATTATTTCCTCTTGGGTAGTGGTGAAAACAGAAGTGGGTTGAAGGCAAATGCAATTCTGGCCCCTCCTTCCTGGAACTCAACAGTTTATAAATGGTATGACAGGGAGGCAGACAGGGAGGTGGGCAGGGTTCCCAAAGTGCACATTTCCATGTCCATCATCCTAGTCAGATGGTGTCAAAGTTTATAGTTTCCTGGCTCTAGATCTGCACAGAGAAGAACTTTGGTTGGAGGGAGGGGAGATAAAAAGAAACTTTAAGTCAAAAGCAAAGGTTGCTTCCTCACTGATGTGCTTCCTCAGTCTTTCTCCAGTCCACATGTGTGTGTATGTTGCCAAGTCCTTGGTTGACTTGACCGGATTCTCTTAACCCCTTCTAACCGTTTTTCATGGGCCAGTCTCACTTACAGACAATCCATAAATCCCTTGTCTCTACCGTTTTCTAAAGCCATCGCCCCAGCCTAAACATTCCAACCCTGAGGAAGCTTCTGATATATAAAACTTTATCTCAAAGCCTGGTTCATAATACAAATACAAAAGGAGTTACTGTGAAGGAAGCAGCTGTCTGGGGTCCAGCATCCTCTCTAACTCCTGCAATCTCTTCCTGGATGCAGCTCCAGAAATGGTTCTGGGGCGGTACTAAAAGTCTCATCTTAGTGGAAGCCTTTCTAATCAAATACCATTGAGCTAAACTAGCAGGCTAACCTCATCTAGAAAATGAATCCTCTTTAACTTCTCAAGATAGTATGACCAACTGTTCTTGTTTGTCAGGGACCAAAAGGTTCCTGGGACACAGGACTTTCAGTGCTAGAAGTGGGCTGGTCTTGGGCAAACCTGGAAGGTTGGTCTCTCCACTCTTATCCCACACCTCGTAAGGGAGAATATTCTATCTCTATCAGGGTGATAAATCTGATCATAAACAAACAGGAAGCTCTGCCTCCATGCCATACTCATACCACACTTGACCATAACTACACCGTAATATCCCCATACATTAAATTCTCACAATTACTTTGCCCTTATCCATTGTTGTTCTGTTCAGAGAACACAACCGATATTTGGCCTATTCTGTCAGAGTGAAAAGGGCATTGATGCTGAGGGTCCTTTTAGAGCAGTTTTTAGACCCAATTCTCCCTGGAGGGTGCATGTCTTGTCTCAGTTTCCCCACAGTGGAAACTATTTTGTGAGGCCAAAAACAAAAGAGTTCAGACACTGGCCAGAAGGAAGCTGGCCCAGCTCTGGCTACGGATTCCCTCAATTCTACAGCATACTTCTACGAAGGGAGGGACACACCTCTCTATGCACCCTGACTTACAGCACAGGCCTTATATCATCACTATGTTGTGAAAATCATCATGAAGCCCCTTCCCAATCATCTGCTAAAGCTCGCTGCTCAGAACTCTTGGCTCCATCTCCCTCACTCTCTGGGTTGCAGACTGACCCCTTTGTGTCCTTGGAGACTGCAGCTGACTCCAGAGCCAGTAACCAAAGCACTCTTGTGACTAAACAATAAATTTTTATCCAAAACAGTAAAGGTGAAGACATCTATAGGAAAGGAGTTCACAAGACAAGTAAGGCACTGTGTCTGGAAAATTACAAAGTGAAACTCTCTCAGTCTCCTCCTAAAAGCCCATCATGCATATTTTACCAGATTAACATTATTATTTTTAAAAAGAAATTTAGCACCAGCAGAGCAAGGCTAAAGCTGTATTGCTTGGGTGAGACAGATATAAACCAAAGGTGTCCACAGTCAGAAATAACCACTACTTTATCATTAGGCAGAGGGTAAGCAGAACATGCCAGGGGCTTGATGAATCATTCCAATGCCAGCCATGTGGTATTTTTTTTCTGTAATTAGCTTAATTTTGTATTCTTAGTGCCTTTTCCAGGTCCCCTGAGAGTCATCTATAGTCTTTCTCAGCCTCCCCAGCTGTTGAAACTTGAAAACCTACCTCACTTTCCTGTGGTCGGTACCTGCTAATGTCACACTTTAATCACATTTAGATGTGTATACTCAGTCTTGAAATTATCTAAGGTACTTGCCAAAGTGTTTTACCAGCAAATCCACTAAGTTACTTGCAAATCAAAAAAGCTTATGGAACAAATTGCCACATTCAGTAATTTACAGGTACTTTTTATTGTAAGCAGCAATTTAAAATTACTGGAGCACTTCACCTATTTTTCTCCCATAAGTGCTTCAATCTGGAAGTTATTGGGATTCTATTCCTGAGACGAGAGAGGTAATTTAACTTTTCTGGAGGACTTTTTATTCACATACATATAATAGAAGCACCTATTTTTTAAATGATTGAGGTTCTGATCACGTGCAGCATTGAACAATTTAAAATTACTAAAATGTTTAAAATTTTATCAACGCTTCAAGTTTGGGATTAAATTTGAGATTGTATGCAGAAAATAAAAACCAGACAACCATTTTATATCCTCTTCCCCATTCATTATTAAAATCAGAATTTTGACTTGGTCAATTTAAGCCTCCTGCCATATAGGAGACACTGCAGTTCTAAAATAGTCTGACTTCATGCAAAAGCAACCCTCTGTTTTCAGGTTTTCATTTGGCTCTTGTGTGGCTATTTATAGCAAAGTAATTCAAATCAAAATCGCCTCTCCCTTAGCCAACAATGCATCTTGAAAATATTTGTTAAGATTGTTTAGATCTGGGAGAAATAGGCCAAGGAGATTTTAGTCCTCACGATTCACTAAACTCAAAATTGAATCAAAAACAATTTTCAGCTAATGAGAAGTTTTTCTATCATTTTGGTTTTTGAAGCATCAAGAAAAAAAAATGAGTTGCTTTGTTCCTAGAAAGTGAGGCATTACTTAAAATGGCAGAACACAAAGTAGGCTCCTCACATTTTCCTGGTGAATTCAGTTTGGGCACACAGAGTCGCAGAAGGTGGCTGAAGAGCTGAGCGCCCCCCTTCACTGATCTGGCTAAATGAGATGCATCTCTGTTGTCTGACCATTTTCCGATATTTACTAACTAAAAATCAAAGATGAAAAGCCCTTTGTGGTGGGGGAAAAGTCCTTTATCCCTTTCAATTTTTTTTTAAAATTTCAAAATAAAAAATTCAAAAAAAAAAAAAAAACACCAAAGTGGAGAGAATCTCATAACGAACCTCTCTGTATCCATCATTTAATATCAACATTTAAGTCATGCCTGCCCTTGGTTCAAATGAACACCCATCCACTTCCCCAGGTTTTCTTAAAGAAAATTTCAGATATCATACTATTTATCTGTAAATATTTATAATGTGTCTGTAAAAATTACAGCTCTTTTTTTCTAACACAAGCACAATACATTACTGTACCTGAACAAAAATAACGAGAATGTTAATGTCATCAAATATCCAGTATATATTCGTATTTCCCTAAGTATCTTATTATTTTTATAGCTCATTTTTAATTAGGATCCAAATTAGGACAAAACATTCTGATTAATTGATATATCTCTTAAGTGGTTCTTTAATTCACAGAACTCCCAATTATATATGTTTTTTTGACTTTGCACTTTTTCATTGAATAATCTGGGTTGTTTTCACAGTGTCAGTTTGACTGATTGTATCCCTGTGATGTCACTGAACATGCTCACCTACCCGCTGTGTTTTCTATAAAGAGATAGTTATATCCTGGAGGCATGATCTGATTCAGGTTCAATATTTGTGGCTCAAGACCACTTCATAGGTGGTGGGTATGAATTTCCTTCAGGAAACAAAAATGTCTGCTGGTCTCCCTTTTTATGTTAGCAACCACTGATGGCCATTGCCTATATCCATTCATTAAGAAGGAATTGCAAATTCATGATATTCTAATTCTATCTTTTTTCATCATTTATTAACTATAAAGAAAAACTCCCTTCATTAATCGTATAATTATCTCACCCTGGGCTTCTTAAGAAGAAAGGCAGGGTAAGTGGTTCTTTTCCTTCATTTACCAGTTTCTACAATAATGAGTTGGTCTCTATCATCTTTGAAAGGTGACTAATAAGTAATGTTGTTCTTCCATAGCAGCATGAATATATAGATTTTAACATATTTGATATGTTTCAATCCACTGAAATCACTAATCTTGTTTTGGTGCTCAAACTGTCTCATCTTTGGTCTCTTGATGCTGGTGTCTCTAAATGACATGACCCTAAGAGCATCAAGTAACTGTCTTGCTCTTTAATATGACAAGATTTTACAGATTTATGTGGTACCTTTCCTGCTTACAGATGAAGTTAACCGTTTACACAAGGAGGCTTAGTTTATTTTCTGAGGAATGGTCATTAGAGACCATATCTATTTGCTAAGGAAGTTCATTGCCACTGGAGTGGTCACTCTTTCTAGGCCTTTTTAATAAAGACATGTACAACTTTTTTAAGATAGAGTATGTAATGAACTCATATTGATAATTCTAATTCTGGGCTCCAATCTTTTAAATTAACTTCATTGATCTTACATCTGTTTCTTCTTTCATCCACACTTCAAGATACCAAGCCTCCTCAAAGCTAACATAATTATTCGTTTACTTAATTCTCCATATACACAACAATAGCAATAACAATAGCAATAACAATAGCAATATCAATGAAACTTCCAATAGCATTATTGAAAACAGTTTAAGATTTTTCTTTTTAGTTTTTTTTTTTTTTTAATTGCCATTAAAGTATATCCCACTAACAGATAGAGTCAAATTACTGTATTTTAAAGTCACTGGGGATAGTTCCTCTCTGGGTTATCTGTTACCTCCTCAACTCACTTGAAACTGGGTAGACATTATAACTGTCTCAAAATAAGAAATTGTGGCAAAACTGACACTATATAACTTTTGAGACGAATCATAAAAGCTAAGACAGCTTGACCTGCCTCTCTCAGGAAATACACTTTTGGGGCCCTAACCAAACAAACATATAAGACCAGTTTCCCAGAAGCCTCCAAGTTGAAAAGCCTCCAAGTTGAAAAGAAAGATGCCCAGGGAGCCCCAGTTCTTCCAGCCCCACCTTAGCCTGAGTCTCCCTACTCTGAACCAGGACACGTAAATGAGCAAGATTCTAGATGATCCAGATGATTCCAGTATCAGCCACTCACTGCAAACATAACCAAGACCCACCTCATGGAGCTCAGACAACCCGAGATTATGAGAGATAACAATGTTCGTACTTAAAGCCACTAATTTTATTACACAGAAATAGATCATTGGTATAGTAATCCTTTAAAAATATATTTTGGTTTAAGTCCTCTTTTCTTAAAATAAAAAATTTTGTATATAAATTTATATCTACTTCCCTCTGTAGATAAGCAGTAGCACATTACACGTTTTTCTCCAACTTACTTTTTCCCCCTGCATAGTATATCTCAAGATTATTCCAAATAGTCTATAGCCATACTCCTCATTCCTTTTCAGAGATGCACAGCACTCATTTGTGCATGTGTTCCCGTTGCCCTTTTAATAGACATTTGGGAGCCTTCATATTTTGTGTGTTTGTTTGTTAACAAATATTGCTGTAATGAATAAGCTAGGTTCTCTTTTGTTTGTTATTAATGTCACTTTTTCCAATCCAGTGAGACTAATGTCTCTAGAGGTCAAATGAGTTAATTCATGTAAAACATCTGGACCAGTTCCTGTTATATAGTAAGCACTCAAAACACATTAGCTATATATCTATAGATATCACCGAGGAAAACCCCTTTGTTCTATGGGTAGGAGCCAATCAGTAGGGGGCATGATTCTCTCATCACTGGGGCTGGAACCCCAGGATCAGGAAATACGAATGGTTCGAAGGGAACACACACTTCCTGGAACCCTTGTTCTTTCCTCTCCTTGAAACAATTTCCTCCCACCTGGTTCCTTGCCTCTCTAGACCCTATATTTCATTCAGGATTCAGGGCAAGTATTTCTTCTTTGGGGAAGCTCTCCATAACCGCACCCAACCTCAGAGTCCTCTGTTATTCGAGGCCATAGAATATTGTTCTCCCTCTTTTAGAGCACTTATTTATATTTACAGCCAGCCATCTAGGAGTGGTATTACTTGGTGAGGGTCTTCTTTCCCTTCTAGACAGCAAGCTCCATGGCTGTGCTCACTGTTCTAAGTCTAGTGTCCAACCGCATGTCTGGCTTGTCAAGGCTCTCAACAATCAGTTATGGAAAAAAAAGAATGCTGAGAAAACAGGCTTTTCACTGCACCTAGGACCAGCCTTTCAAGGGCACACAGAGCCCACCCCAGGCTGTATTCACAGAGGCTGCATGGGCCAGCTCGAAGCCTGGAAAATTTAGTCATCTACCTTGTGTTGCCTCCTCATTAGTATAAATTTTAAAAATAGCCTTATGCCAACACCATAAAGGTAATTTCCTCTTGGAAAGGACACTTACTCATTTGCTTTAAACAGTCATTAATGTTCCAAATTTCCTCTCAGAATTTCATGTCAATGATCCTATGGAGAATTTGAAAGTAAAACCAGAAAAATAATGATGTGAGGAAAATGTCAGATGAGAACTGTGAATGCATTACAGACCTTCAACTAATATTGTTGCTGTCGAAGTTCAAGGATTAAATACTCATCAGTTTTCAACCTTTCGTGGGAGCCCATTCCTCTCTGACAGCAGTCGGTCTCCAGCTTGCCAATAATGATCATTTCTGCTATAATTGATGGCTTTATCTAATGAGGAGATCACAGTCTAAAAGTCACAAGGTTCACCCCTTATCGGTAGAGGCAGGGCCCATGGACATACTGGGAAGGACTCTGCAAAAGAAAGAGCAGCCTTCTTCATATGAATAAAGATAATCTACCATATGCTTGCAGCCCAACATTAGTGCTCATGGTCCAATAAGGGGGTGGAATATTTATATTCATGGCCACGGCCAGAAATTCTGGAGCATAAATGTGTCATCCCATTAAAGAATGTTTTTTTCAGACTCGAATCTCTCAGGTAGATAAAGTGTGAGTCCTACATGTTTCTGGGAAAGGACTCAGTTTATTTTGTTTACCTCTGTATCTTCAGTGCTATCACAGACCTGTCACATAGTAGATGATCAATAAATATTTGTCGAATGAATGGATGAATGGTTTATTTCTACAACCTGGGGCCTGAGTAATAACTCCAGTACAAGTTACAGAAGTAGAATGCCTGAGTTCAAATCCTGCCTTCCAGCATTAACTAGCTATCAGTCCTTAGAAATTAAGTTCTCTGTGCCTCAGTTTCATTATCTGTAAAATGGGCATAAAATAGTACCTCGAAGGGTTGTAAGAATTTAATGTGCTAATATCCATGAAGCATTTAAAACAGTACCTTATGCATTGTAAGAATGCAACATTCAAGCTTTTATGTTTTCAGATTTTTTCATTTTGTTTAGTTTTTGATTACAGATTTGCACATGTACTGAATACCCAGCACATGCCAGGTTCTGCTTTACATGCACTATTTGATGCTTTACACACACTACTATTTCAAATCCTTTGTGTTGTTGTTGTCATTGTTATTTTAATGAGTGGTATAAACGAACTAATGATATTCTCAACAGTGTCTTATTTACTCTTCCCCATATCACAACATGGCAGATACAAATATTCCTGTTTTAAAGATGATGGAACTGAGAGAAGTTGGTGATGCATTCACGTAAATGACATGTGTGGGGCACAGCTAGGATGGACTTCTGGCCTGTTCAATTGCAGTGTGCCCTCCAACTCCTTCTGCCGCGTCTCTGAAACATTTCTCAGACCATTTTTAGCACTAGCGAGTTGCTCTGCCTCCTACTACCCCAGCATTCCAGCCTCCTTATTCTGCTCTACTTTTGCTGTTCTCATGGCATTTGTCACTTTCTAAAATACTCGTGATTTACTTATCATTTGTCCTATTGTCTCTCCTGCTAGAATGTCAGTGCTACCAGCATGGGGATCTTTATTCTTTTTCTTCAGTGATGTATTCCACGTGCCGAAAATGTGTTTAGTACATCAAGGGCATTCAGTAAATACTGAAGAAGGAGGGAGGAAGAGAAGGAAGGAAGGAAGGAAGGAAAGAGAAGGAGGGAGAGTTAGAAAACACCTCCCACTCACTCCAGTGCTACCTGGTCCCTGCTCAGCGGCTCTCCTCCTAGATAACTCTGCCACCATCAAAACACAGGCCCTATTTTCCCTGTCTCCCAGGCTGTCATCCTTCCAATACAATGTGGTGAGAGACAGGGGAATGGAAGACGCAGCCAAGGAGGCAGGAAAGTCTCACCCCTAGATAGGGACAGAGAGGAAGGAGGGGCTGTGGGACAAGGGTAGTTTAGGAGCTTTTGGCAGAATAAAAAGGATAGGACTTCATGGGTCCTTAGTAGATTGCTCCTCACATAGTAATTCTGAAATACGCTGAAGTAGAAACCAGCATTTGAGAACTGAATCTGCATCATTATCCCTGGCTGGTGGCTATAAATGTTTGTCTCCCTTTTCTGGAAAGTTACCTGAAATCTATCTTCATGCTTAGCAGGATAAAATATGTTGTCTGATTAATTTAGATCAACTAATTGATTGTTTTTGTAATTACGGAATTACTCATATAGCAATCAGTTTTTTGTGTGTTTTTTTTTGAGGCATTAAAAACACCACACACAATGAAACCTATTCAGTCTGTGTAGAGAATGTGTTTTTTTTTCTCTTTCTCTCATAGAACTCAATTTTGTATTTCTTAGTATTGAATAAATAGAAGCAATCACACATGCCCGATGGTTTTGCTGAAAGAATGTCCACACAATCTTTGACAGCACCTCTTAGCAAAGCAGTTTTTGATTACCGATCTTCAAAAAAGTGCTCAGAGGGGAGCAGGTTCTGACACTGAAAATGCTTTATAAAGGCATAACTTACTTCACCTTTAACCGTGTTTTCTTCTTTATTCAAAGCTATGACACCAATGAAAGCAGACTTGTATTTTGTTGCAGACACATGAATATGCAAATAAAATCGGGGGGCAGGGGGAGAGAGAGAGCGCGCCATTTCTGGAGACTTTCCCTAGATCACTTGCATGCAGCTGAAAGATGCTTGAGGACAGATTTGAGGTGTCCCCTCTACCTTTATGAGTAAAATGCCCCCATTCTGTGGCTATTAAGCAAAGATATTTAGAGCCTTTTAAACACATCTAAAAGGCCAACATTGGCTATCTTGCTATAATGATACCTATAATTTTAAACAAAATGCAAAATATTTAGCTCCCCTACTGCCTTCTGGCAAACTCCTACTCATCCTTCAAGAGCCAACTCAAAGGCCATTATCTCTTCTATGCTCCTATATAGCTTTTTATTTCTCTTTCATAGAAATTGGCACATTATGTACTCATCATTTCTCCATATATATTTTCTACGAGCAGCTCAAGGACCAATTCTACAGTTTATTTAATTTTTGTGTATGTGTTTTTGCCTCTTTCTATTTACATCACATAAGCATTAGGATGGAATGGGCTTTCTTCCTTTTAGCCCTTGGTTTGAACTTCAGCTTCATAACTTCTCAGGTGTGTGGACTTGGGCAAGAAACTTAAACTTCTAAAGCCTCAATTTCTTCATCTATGTTACAGGGATGGTAGTAGTACATGCATAGCAGGGTGGTGGTATACATAAAATGGAAGACTTGATGTAAAGCTCATGGCACAATTAGGCTTTCTATTATATACACACACATAATACATATACTCACACCATACATGTATGTGTGTATATAAGCATTCATTTATAAACACATGTGTGCATCTATATCATATATGTGAATATTCGTACATTCACATATAAATGTGTACATGTATATGTGCATGCATGCATTTATATATAATACAGATGAATGTGTGTATACTTGCATTCATGTAGTTGTGAGTATGTGTGTATATTCATATATGAGCATATGGATGCATTTATATTTAACTGTATGTGCAGTCATTCCTGAATGTGCGTGCTCATGTATTTAAGTATAACCATGTATGTGTGTGTGAATATTTTGTCGCTATTTTATTAATTATCCCTTCTTCTCAGAGGTCCCTGGAGCCCAGAGTACACATTTCACTGGGCTACATGCACAGAGCAATGGACTTAATATAAACACATTCCTAAATAGAGCGAGCAGGCTGAGCTGAAAAGAGCTGCCTATCAACATAGTGAATGTGAACCAGGAGAGATGGACCTGGATGCTGTTGAACTCATAGTGGGATCATAATGTGTGAGAGAAAACCTTTTCCAGGTCCAGAGTTGTGGTCAGGAAAAGGAATGGGTTCCCACAGGAGCACTGGTGGAAAGTGGGTAGAGATAATTGAAAGAAGAGACCAGGCAAGCTACAGAATGGGATTTCAGGGTTCTCAGAGCAGCATAACGTAGCCTTACCCCAACCAGTTCACCTGCCTGATTTCTATTGGCCTCACAAGAATACCAAAGCTTAGCTATCTCATCTTCCTCTAGGTCATGTTTTCTGCCCACCTTGGATTAAAATCTGTACTCGCTTCTTATGCACCAAAGGTTATGTTGTCCTTTAACTGTCTCCTTGCAGAGTCTGAGTTTCAGGGGTGCAGGAACGATGGCCTGCTCCCTGCTGAGTCTCATTAGGGGAAGTGGTAGTGATGATGGTGGTGATCATGATGTCGATGACGATAAAAAGTCTAAACACAATCTTTACTTCATAATTTTTGAACCTCATCTTCCCCCTCACTCCACAATGGCCTCCTTGTGCTTTCTCAGACACACCAGGTACCTTCCCACCTCAGAACTTTTGTGCAAACTGTTATCTGTGCCTGGAACATCCTCATTTCCTTACCCCTTTCAAGTACCTGTTTAGAAAGCTAACATGAATTTCTGTAGGAGAGAGGCTGACTTTGAGGCCCCGGTGGGAGCTGGCCTCTGGATCCCTAACGTGTGTATAAGGCTGATCCCGTGCATACCCTTCCCTTAATCATAATCAGGCCTGTTCTGGCGACAAAGCCTCAGATCAAGTGTCTGAGCATCAACATACTGTCACCTACTTTTGAATACATTTTTTTTTATTCTGAAAAAAAAAACCAACACAGTATTGTATTTAATCAGTCCTAAACATGTGTTCTACATTCAGAAAGAACAGAATTTTCCTTTTTCCCCAATAGTCATCTGTGGTGTTAAACTGCATATAATTAAATTAAAAGCATCCATGAATATAATGCCTCTAGAATATAATGCCTTAAACAAACCTAAAATTATTGTAATTAAAGCTGCTGAGACCCCACAGTATAGTGGGTGGTCAACAAATAGTACCAGTGAAGTGATATTCCACTATTAGGGACACTGCTCTTTGTATTAGGAGATGCATATGTGAGGCCCAGGATTGAAAAAGAGACTATGAACGGGACAGCATTCAAAAGGGGGCAGTTTGGTGCAGAATTTCAACTAATCACTATTCCCACCTGATTTCCATTTGAGATTGGCAGGCTCTAATGAATGTAGTTTATTTCTGAAAATGGAAATGATATCCAACATTTATCAAGCACTTTCCAAGTTCCAGGCATTGTTCTAAGCACTTGACACATACTAGCTCGTTTAAGCCTTGCAACAATCCCCAGAAGTATGTGCCATTACTGTCTCCATTGTGTGGGTGAAGAAAATGAGGCACAGACCAAGAGACAAGTAAATTGTCTTTGGTCCTATGGCTAGTAACCTGTGGAGCTGCGACGTACCCACGTTCTGTCCTCATTAGGGTGTTTGACCCTGTGCCCATCCTACTCTCAAGTTCTTACTGCATCGCGGCTCTTACTTTCTGCAGAGCTGTCTGCTAACCATGCTATACCTCCCAGCACCCTACTGTGTATTAGATAGGACAACAAGGCATACTTGCTGCTGAGCCTGGTACATAAAGGACAAGAAAAAATAATAATAAATTTCTTAGACATTTCTTAAGTGTGTTCCCTGGACCTGGCACATACACTCTTGCCCCAATGGTTAAGATCATGCTTGTTTGTGCAGTTAGGCCCCAGTGCCCAGCATAGTGGCCTCTTCAGAGAGGGCAAAAGACTTGTTCGGGATTCCACAGACAATTAGAGAAGAGCTGATATTTGAAACCAAGACTGATTGAACTTGAAGGTCAATGCTTTCCAAAATGGCACAGGTGGCAGATGTCATAGCAGCAGTAGCATTAGGCAGTGTAAACCCAAAAGTGTTGTTTCAGTTACTTTCAGTAGTGAAGGCTTAGAGATCTGGGGCTCACAAGATCTGAAGTGACAGAGAGAGACATGCAAAGGCTGACCCTGGCAGTCTGGGGTCAGCATGGCCAAAGCAGCAATGTGAGTGGCCACAGGCAGCCTTCAGGAAGCTGCTGTCTTTTGAAGCCTTTTATCTTAACTCCAGGTAGCTTGGCACACTATCTACAGAGAAGCATTTTTTGCACTTAAAAAGAGCCTACCATTATCGAGCCTTTTGATGCATAGAAAAGTCCACATCAGTCAATATGGTTTTAGTATCTGCTTCTTGAGAGGCTTGTAACCTTCAACTAGATGTGGGTGTCAAAAGCAGGGCTTGGAACCTCAGAGATACTGCAGCTCTGATCCCAGGAAAAGGGACAGTGTGGCTCTGAAGCCCCAAACCCTTCTGCACCAAATAGCCCTCCCTCGAGGATGGCACCCTTACTTTTTAACCACCTAGAGCCCTTAAATCCAATCTTCCCTGCCCAGATAATGCCTCTCCCAATCCCAAATTCAAAACATACTCAGGAAACATCAACAAAGCACCTCAATCTCCAATTCACTTTAGCACACATTCATCTACATATCCCACAAGTGTGTGAAACCATTCAGATCCCAATGTCATCAAACCACCAACATGTGCTTCCAAGACAAAGGGACCTACATCCTCTCTGGAGACCTGCTTGAATCTGCATTCCATCACTGTAAGACCTGTAGCAATTATTTTGCCTTCGGAGCCACTAAAGGACTTATCTTTAAGACAGGGGACAATACACACATACCATCAAAGGGGTTCCATTATTCATTAATCAGTCATGCATTTATTTAACTCTCTGCTATAAGAAGTTAATGCTTCCCCCAAGTTTTGAAGTCTATTCCCTCCTACTTCTCAGGAAATTTATACCATCATTGATTCCTTCTCTCCCATGTATTTTCACCTCTGTCTCAAATGAATCCTTCTTATAGGCAAGTTTCTCCTATTAGAGAAGGAAGGGAGGAAGGAAAGAAGGGAGGGAGGGAGGGAGGAAAACTTTATGGCTCTACATCTACCTCCAACTACTTCACTGTCTCCTTAGCAGTCAAACTTTTTAAAAGATGTGTCTATAACTTCTGTCATCATTTCCCCTCCTCCCAAATGGTTTCTGCCACCATTATTCCACAACCACCAACACAGCTTTTATAAAATGAACACTTTCTTTTATCACTAGATCCAATGGAGAACTTTTAGTCTTCTTTTTCAAAATTCAGTTTACTTGTCTCCTCTAATCTTATTGATGCACTCTTCCCTCTTGTCTTTCCTACCACCTCACCTAGATCCCCCCCATCTCTGTAACTATTCCTTCTTTGTCTCATTTTTAGGCTTGTCTGCTGCTGCTAGCTACTGAATTTGAAAATCCTCAAGGCTACTGTTTGCTATTCTTCTTAGTCCTTTACCACAGGACAGTTTCAAATGGAAACTTCAACTACTGCAACTATCCTAACAATCCCTAGTATATACCTACTGCCCTAGCCTCTCCTCTGAACTTCCAGATCCAGCAAGGTAGTTGTGCAGGAATTGTGATAGTGATTACTCTCTGTGATTACGATTCCCCAAAGTGAGGCCATCTCACTAGTTTCTAAAGGTGATTTGATGACACAGTGATTATTAAGAGATATAGAAGGTAGGAGATGCAGTGTGGAAACAGTAACTAAAAGGATGGCACATTTCTATGTTGCCGGCTTCACCAAGGAAAAACTTCTGCCTGCCCTTATCTTACCCCAAGACTAATCATAGAACCTACTTATGTCTCAGTTCCAGAAGCATACATGTCATTGTCTGTTGAATATTTTCATGGTGATACTTGAGAGCCACCTCCAACTCAACAAGTCTCAAACCAACCTCAGAGTCTTCTTCCTTAAACCTGACCCTTTCAGACAATTTATTCTCAATAAATCCAGTAGTATAAGCCCAAACCCCAGGAATCACTCTTGACATTTCCTTCACTTTTATATCAATACATCCCTAATTTTTGTAGACTTTTTCTGTTAACTGTCTCTAATTCCATGTACATATCTATCTCCTCAGTTGAGTATAAGACACCATGACTACTCATTTGGGATATTCCTATGGCCTACTAACTGGTCTTCTTGCTCCTCCTTTTTCTCATTTTCTGGACACTATAGTTCAGGGGTTATTTAGATGGGGAAAATGCATTTTTATTTGAATTAACCTTTAAATGAAACTTAGCATTTCCTTTAACTTTGGATATAGGCAACAAATCACTGTAGTATTAGCAATAACTATGACTTTATCATCAATTACAGAAAGAAATATTATATCATGTTATAGTTATTGCTAATATCTTGAAATATAATTTATACTCATCATACTTCAAAATTATGATAGTTATTAAACCTGTGATTAAACCCTGTTATTTAAGGCATTAATACTTCTTTGTTAATGCCTTAAATAATAAGATTCGATCATAGGTTTAATACATATTTATATGTATTACCATATATATTTTATATATTAGTGTTTTAACAACTGGCTCTTGAAGAGGAGGCTGATTTTTAATGTTTGCCTGTTTCCATGGTGTAAATACAACCATCATGGCCACATTCAATCTACCAACATGATATCACTGAACACAAAGTTGGAAAGAGATGCACACAGTCAGCTTTTGCGACCTGGTAAGAACAAACTGGCTCCAGCACACTGCTGCACAGATATTACTCTATCACAAATATGCTGCTTTGGTATTTTGAAAAAAGTATCAAACTATTATAGTATACATATAGCATGGTATAAGTAGGTTCTAGCATCCTTCTAAGTACTTTAATCTATGCATCTAAATATGATGTTCTGAAATGGGGCCCACAGGCTTCACCAGATTGACAAAAGGGTCTATGGCACAAAAAAAGGTTAAGAACTCTTGCAATTTGCAGAAAAATAGTTACAAAGAGAAATCTAATTTAGACTGTCACCTCCATGGCCTAATGCCTACACTTCCAGACACAGACGCAGACACACAGACACACACAGACACAGACACACACACACACACAGACACACACACACACACACACACACACACACACACTGAATCCTATTAACAGCTTCCCATTAGGATAAAGTCAAAATTATTCAAATGATCTATGAGGCCCTGCATGGCCAAACCCATCTCATCTCTGCTCTCCTCTGCTTCATACTCTTAACACACAAAGCGCTTGACCCACTAAAGGTTGGAATTACAAGCATCAGTCTGTTCATCTTTCCCAGAGCCCCTCTCACTAACCCACCACCACCACCAAAATGTATTTATGAATCTTCTCTGCTGGCCCTATGACCTGCTGTGGGAGCTGGGAATAAAGGTCTCAGAGCTGTGGGCTAATGACACAGCCTGAATGGTCTTGTAATTTACACCGCCATAAAAAAGCACCCTTGTCACATTGGGCACCTCTCTTATAAAGCTACAGTGGAACTTTTTAATAGGCCCCCAAACACTTTAAGATCCTCTGAATACCAGGATTATAGAGAACATAATTAAAGTTCCCAAGAATTAGAGGAAACTTTCCAATGCTTCCTCACAGCTATATATCTTCCTTACTGACAGGATCCTCTCATTACTCCTTCAGTTTGGCAGAGATTTGTTTCCTCCCTGACTTTTGCTAAGAAAAAGAACAGGTTTTGCCTAATGAGCTGCTGTTCTAGGTCCTCAACCATTCTATATCTTTGCTTACTGGAGGTTACTCTTTTGTTGAACTATGTGTGTCATTACATACACATTCAAAGGGTTGTCTCTGGTTAATGTTTCATTTAAAGCGGAAGAGAAAAACTAAGCACCATATCTTCAGCTTGAAGTAAAAAAGGTTTCCTCTTTCAATCAATGACAAAGCACTGTCGGCAATTAAGTAATTCCTAATCACTGTTGGCAAACATGAGACCTTGCTGAGACATGGGGCCATGGCAGGCTTCCTCTTTGAGGGACGCTGTACTTAATAGATGGGCTTATGGAGAATGAACTGAGGTGTCTTAAAAGCAAGTCTATGTATCAGTTAATCAAAAATCTGTCCTTTACTACTTAACAGACACCTTATATCTATCTTGAGAAAGCCATAAATTGTGCTAATCCACTTCTTTTACTGCTGTCCAGAAAGAATTATTTTTGTTAATGGCATGGTAAATCAGAAGACTTGTTAGTGAAACTGCCTGGAAAATGGGTCCTGAAAATGAAAGCTATAATATTTGTCAGATTTCCAAATTCCCTCTTGGGAACAAAGATGGTAACCGTAACATATTTGCTAAATTCCATTACTTTAATACATTTAGATTGCTTGAGATATGGGATGCTAGAGGAGTCACACACATAAATCAAGGGTAAAAACATAAAACCAAGTCCAAAGATAGATATTATGGCTGTAAATTCAGACTTATTTCAGGGTTAATATTCTGATAGATTGACTGTCATCACTTACATGCTTAAAGGACCTGCTCAGCTTCCTATGTGACCCCCCCAACCCAGGCAAATTCCTAATGAGAATTTGATCTTACCACTCCTGCCTGTCCAGGGTCTCCAAGTCAAATGACCCCACAGCATCCTCTTTACAAAGAAACTCACTGGCTTTCTGCATAGCACAGGGCAGGGCTCAATTGCCCTCCTGTTATTTATTAGAAATCTTTTCTAAAGGAAAATAGCTCAAGAGGTACTCAAGCTTACTCATGATCAGAGAAATGCACTTGAAAAAATTAATGTAATAATAGCCTGGCAAAGGCTTAAAGTTTGATAATATCAAGTGTTGGTGATAGTACGAGAAAAAAGATGCTTTCATACAGTGATGGAGGAGGGGACAGGGCAGGCGATTTAGTACCGCCCATTTGTAGAGGGGATTTGGCAGGCTCTTAAAAAGTACGTATATGTGTGTACATATACAGATATATATTATACACATATAAACATATTCATATATGTACATGTATATATTTACATTTTCACATCTACCTAGAAAAACACTTTACATGTGCAAATGGGAACAGGTACAAGAATGCTCACTATAGAAACATTTTTCACATTTTTAATAATGAAAACCAAAAGAGAAAAGGTTAAATGAAGTAATTTTTGGTAGACCCGTACCAAGAATATGATATAGCAGTTAAAATGAATGAAGTATTTTCATATGTATTAAAACAGAAGAAGATATCTAAAGTACATTGCAGAATGAAATGATAATGCTGTCAACATCTAAGAATAAGGAATATTCAGGGAATAATACAAGCTGTATCTGTGATTAATTTTTATTTGCCTACACCCCCAGATACTGGCTGAAAATCTCAGTTGTGCCATTCACTTCCTGGGTGAGTCCTGTACCTCAGTATCCTTATCTACAAAGTGGATAACACAGCCAAACTGGGGACAAATGACTGTACCTGGCACTTGGTGTTTACCAAGGACTAGAAACTCTTCCCTTGTAACCTTTCCAACATCATCTTACAAATAAGTAAGTCAAATTTTTATACTCTCAAGGATAGAGACAGAATCTTCTTTCTGGTGGCTTTCTCATGCTTCTATTAACTACCTTTCCAATTTGTGTCCACAATCTCTCCCTTTCTTGTCAGTCCCTCTTATTTTAATTTGGCATGTCTGCTGTAAGGATTCGGCTCTGATGGCATTGTGAGAAAGCATAAGGCATTCAGTGACAATTTTTGACTGTCTCCACAAAATTAAATGATATTATATCTGTAATTCCCTAGAAAGTAGACAGAGAGATATCAAAGGCTGTTAGATCTTGCTTAACAGAAATATAAGGAGATGGAGATCCTAGAAAATGAGCTCCATTATTTCAAAGAAGAAAGTAAATCATTTCATGCATGCGATAATGCAGCAGTTCTAAAAAATTAGGAAAAGCACAGAGAAAGAAGGAGTTTTCAGAATTACCCCACGTCACTTCATTTTGCAAATGAGGAAACATATGCAAAAAGGTCACAGGGTTGTCCAAGGTCACTGAGCTAGTTAGCTGGAGACAAGAGTAAGACTGAGATTTTTTATTATATCCTTTGCTCTCCTCTCCAATTTGTCCTTTGCCTAGAGCTCAGTAAGATGTGCATTCAAGAGATACTGTAATTAGCAAATATTCTGTCTCCAGTTAATAAGTTGACCCTGGATAATATGCAATTCCTTTGATCATTTTAAGAGAAAAAGAACACACAGTTTTAAAATGACCCAAGATACAATTGAGAACATCTTAAGTTTGGAAGAACCTACATAGAGTTCATTAAATTCCCTAAGAATCATCTCTATGAATCTAGTTGCATATACTTACCCTTCTGCGTACAAAATACCTCATTATGGCTTTGGAGGGGTAAAATCTTGAGATTAATTATTCCTTTCACCCTTCATAAGAAACAGAGTATTCTTTTTCTTCTTGTAAAACAAAAACTTTAGCTTGAGGATTATCTTTAAACCCACAAGGAGGGCTCTCCAAGAAAAGAGGTCAGTGGTTCCGTCTTCCAGGTATCCTTAGCACCAAAATCAAGACATGATGTTATTTCTGCCTAGATGATTTTGCTCTTTGGTTTCTTCTTTATGTATGAGTGTTAACTCTTCCATCCCATCTGGGCCCCTGACCTCGGAATCCTCTCCTTTTCTCACTGTGCCCTTCCCAGCTACCAGACTTCTCCATCAATCATGCTGTCCAGACTGCTAAAGAGAATGATCTTCCATCCTCCACCAATACATACTCTATTTTCTTGTCCCTGAAAAATAACCATAAAATTTCAACTCTTCTTTGTCTTCTGGGCAAAAAAAATTTAAAGAGGCAATTTGTTCAAAAAGATTAAACAAATAGAGGCAGTTATAGCAGGTTACTTAACAATCTGGCCAATTAATGTTTTCATGGCATTTGGAACATTGGTTGTGTGGATAAATCTGGCAATGTCTGTTGTCTGTAAAAGCAATTTAAGTCTTTTGGGTTTTTGTTTTTTTTTTTTAAGAGCATGGTCTCAAATGTAAAAGCATATACTTAGAAACTATAAGTTACTTGTCATCTGGACTAAAAACTTTATCAGTCCTGCTCTCTCCAAGACAGCTACTTCTTCTACCACGAGCTGTCTTGGATTTCACCTTTGTGATGACTGCTACACCTATATCTCATCAGTTCTCATTGGAATACATTACAGCATATTATACTTTGCAAATTTCACCTTATTATCTATACACTGTGTTCCTCAATCATGATTTCTCCTTCTTTACTATGTCATAATAAAGCCTTTTGCCTCTATGGACTTAAAATTTCTTGCTGGAGAAACACAGCCATATTTCATTCATTCTCATTCCATGTGAGTTCCAAGACAAATATGCAAACTCTTCAGCTCTCTCTACCTGAGAGTGCTTGGGACTTGTCTCTCCTCAAGACATAACATAATTTCTCAACTGAGGTTCCAATTGAGCAGGCTGAGAGTTTGAGCGGGAATTAAATAAGATCTTCCCCCAAACTTCTCTCTACTCATTAATCCACTTCCCATCATTAATTGCCTCAGGAAGGGATATTGTTGCTATTAGACAAACGGGGAAGAATGGATTATGATCCAGGGTACTCCCATCTATTGTCCAGATAAAATTCCTTGGGTTAGAAGGAGGAGAACTACAATGAACATAGTAAAAATGACAATGGCATCTCTTTTCTCTGAGCTATATATCTAAGTCCAGTTCAGCAAAGAAGCAACATAATAGTCCCCACACATGCGTTTGGAAGGGTCTGGAACAGTGGAGAGAGAGGTGAAAGACTTGAATCACCCTTAAGCTTAGAAGGAGGAGAAGACCAAAGACAAGATAGGTATACTAACACCTCAGTGGATGCCAGAGTGCCTCCCACCTGTCATGCCTTGGCAGCATGTAAGCTCCATAGAAACTAGATAGAAACCGAGGAGATTATGGAGGCAATAAATGGACTTAGCTTAAGTTTCCACCCACTGGTAGATAGGATGATCAAAATAGAAATGTACATACAGCTTTAGAAGACAAAGACAGTGATCTTATTTGCACCCCAGAGTTTGTAAACAGGAGGTTAGTACCTTCTACTCACATCTTCATTTCTATCTGCTACAGTGTGACACTCATGTCACACTGGCAAAGCCATGCCTTTAAAATAGAATTAGTCTCTCCCAGGACTTCCCCCAACAAAGCAACATTAGAAATCACCAGGCTATGAGAAAAGTTCCAAATCAGACTCTCATGCTCAGTCTCTAAATTGTGTTTTTATGAAGTTTTTTTAACTTTGACTCTCAATCACAGAATGACGTTCCCACTTACCATACTCATATTTAGGCATCTCTCATTGCAGTCTCTATCTGCCACTGGCCCTGGTCCCTGATCCATGAAGGCCCCCTGAACTATATCTTGGTCCGCTGCCCAAACACTTTTCTGGTATTTTGCTAGATTTTGGCTTCATATATCTCTTTTTCTGTGGAGAGCTTGAACCAGCCATGCCACTTTGCATAGCTGAGATAAGCCGAGGGCTGGATTTGAACAGCTGTAGGATTTAGTAATCAAATGAGCAAGAAGGCCAGAAAAATACACAAATTTACAGTTACTTTGGTCTTGAGGGTCACCAGTCAACTTAATAAACTAATCACCTCTCTCTTTTATACATATCCTGCCCCCTTTCCTCTCGGGTTGCATGACCTGTCTTCCCTCAAGGCTATCATACTGTGGTCCTGATTAAGAGAAGAATACATGGAATAGTGACTGAGAGTGAAGACGGAGGCTCTCTCAAAAAGATGGACACAGTGAAAGTGAAAAACAAGTCCACACCCTCTTCTGTAATGACAGACTCTTGGGAATCTTATTAATGCTTGGTGCTTTATGTTGATTGTTTTCCTTTAAGCCTCAGGGTAATGAAAGGTGGATAAAGTGAGAATATCTAACTTAGATGCCTTCTAAGTAAATAACTATGAGTAATTTTGCTTAAAATAGAAATGAAAATATGGATTTAGGTAAGGTAGAAAAAACAAATTTGGTGAACATTGTTTGATAACCTCAGATTACTTTTTTTCTAAATTTCTTAATATATCTTCCAATTTAGATACAGCTTTTTAAACCCTAAACTGTGCTGATGGTTCATCAATTTATAATCTTTTCTTCTTCACTGGATATCTAATCCAGGGAACTGTGTTCAGTTATACAGCTTAAGCACTTGCTACTACCGTAGGGCCCAGAGAGTAGAAACAGGGAAGCCCCAACCCAATATTGAATATCTACCACAAGCTATGTCCTGGGCCAGGCATTTCATATATATTGTGTCCCCTAATCCACATGGTGACTCTGTAAGTCATATATTAAATCCACCATTGTTTATGTGGGAAAACTGAGGAAGAGGTGCATATAGTAGAACCAGGATCCAAACCCATGATGATCTGATAACATGAATTCAAGTTTTTTTTTTTTTTCTTTCTCTCCTTTTTATTGTATACCACACCTAAAGACTTAAACTGACTGCAGGTACATGTGAGCTGTTCTCTAGGTTTCTATTTTTAATAAATAAGAAATTCACATTCTGTCTATTTGCTGGCATTTAAAATACATTTTTGTGTCTGAGATGCTCAGAAATCCCAAATAAACATTGTGGTTTGAGTCTTGGGTGCTAAAAAACTCAGTCACTTGGAAAGAAAATACCCTACCTCTTCCTGAATTCTGAGATGAAGAAGGTCCAATGAACAAGGATGAATGGGTGTGCATGTTCCAGAAAACAAATAATAGTTACCCTTCGAGGATAAAGGAGAATTATTCAAAATTGAAGTTGACTTAAATCTTTTACCTCTAAGTGTTCATAGTGCTATCCTAGCACCATGGACCACATCTCTGTCCAGGACAGGGTAGCTAAACTGAGAGTGATCTAGACCCACCCAAGGTCAGTGAGAGGAGCTGGCTAACAAGCAGAAAAACAAATACCTCGGTATAAGCTCTGCCTTTTTATAAAGCTAAGAGTGCTTGTACTCTTATATCAACTCCATGGTAGGCCAGGTTTCTGCCATAGAACAGCACGCTGGAGGGAAAAAGACAAGGAAACAGGGATGGACGAATCTATCTCAGGGATCCAAATTGATGTTTTAGTGTTCCTGAGACTGCACAGGGCCCTCAATGGGGCTTCTTTCAAAGTGAGGAGGATGGCAAAGGTGAAGTGTACATACAAGAAAGATGGAGGCAGAGAGTCAGCTGTGATTGTTGGGAGACACATGGAAGTTTGTTCCTTGGCAACTTTAAGTACACTTTTCAGGCAGCCAAAAGAGAAAGATAAGAATGTTTCTTAAACAGTTTAGTAAAGGTCACTGTTCACTTCTCTCCAGTACATTCAGTTTTAAAGCTGTATCCATCCAGTCGTAGCTCCTCTGTCCTTATGTGTTCTTCCCCTCCCCCCAAAAATTTCCCCCAGCTTTATTGAGGTATAATTGAAAAATAAAAATGTATATACTTTGGATTTAAAGATGATGATTTAATATATGTATACGTTGTGAAATGATTAACAAAATCAAGTTAATTAATAAATCTCTCACCTCACATAGTTACCTTTTTTTAAATGTGTGGTGAAAACACTTAGGATCTAACCTCTTAGAAAACTTCAAGTGTATAACACAGTGTTGTAAACTACAGTCATCACGTTGCACAATAGATCACCAAATCTTGTTCATCTTAGAATTAAATGACCCTATTCTTTCCACTCCTAGTCTCTGACAACCACTCTTCTATTATTTCTGTGTGTTTGATGTTTTTAGATTCCAAGTATAAGTGGAAACATGCAGTATTTATCTTGGTGCCTCTGGCTTATTTCACTTAGCATAATGTCCTCCAGTCCATCCATGTTGTTACAAATGGAAAATTTTCCTTCTTTTTTATGGCTGAGTAATATCCCATGGTGTATGTGCACATGAGTGTTCAGTTATACAGCTTAAGCACTTGCTTAAGCTATAAGACACTGGGGATTGGCATGAATGTGGATGACAGACTTTTAAAACTGTCTTCTTCCCCCATCCCAATCTATGGTTCTATGGGGTCAACAGTTCAAAAACTGTTAAAAGATTCTGAGTTAAAAAAATGATTACTTGCAATCATTTTATATGCTGTATATATGTTAGTTGAAGAGACTAAACCAGCATTTTCAAGTTCCTGTCCAGCTTTTGCCAGTTAATTATTGCACTTTCCTTGATTACCGATCCAAGAATGTCATGCTGACTCCTCTTCTTTCCTTGAGTCAACACCCTTGACTAAATAGTCAAATGTTGTTGACGCAATACTCAATAGCAGTAACCTTGCTGTTCTCAACTCTGGTTGCCCATTGAGACTTCACATCTGTGATCAAAGGCTGAATCTGATGGTTACTGACTTAACAGGAATTTAGGGGGGAGAGAGGTTCCTGAAAGATTGTATTAAGCTAGAAAGTCCTGGAGATAGGGTGGATTAGACAGGGGTTTTCCCCTAAAGCATTTGAATCTATAGGGGCTAGAGTTTTCTTGAGGAACGTCAAGATAGGAGGTTAGATGGACACACAAAGGGGATAACAATCCATGAATTCAGCAGCCAGGTTAACTGGAAACAGGTTAAAAGTATGTTGGAAGAAGGCCTGGGGCAAAAGATTCAGGAATAAACATGTTAATAACTCTTGGGTGTTGATGGTCATCTCTTTAAGTTTCTATAGTGGGGAGGGTGAGTCTGAGAGCTTAGAAAGCCAAGCACAATCGGACACTTACTGTTTCTTACAAAGGTCACAAAATACCCTAGTTTTTAAGCACCAAGAACTCCTGAGAGAGAAAATGAAAAAAATTTAAATACTGATCTTAATCTTTACTCAGTAAGGGTAATAAATATGTAACTTTATGTTTCAAGACCTCTTATTCCATTTTTCCCCTTGTTTGGTGGTAGAAAATGTACCAAATGGAGTCGAAAGAAAAAAGACAATAAGATACCTGAAAATCTACACACTCAATTTAAATAATTGAATACTGGCTGCAAATGAATAAAATAACCAAACTTAACATGACTCCGGGTTTCTCATCTGAGACTCCCAAATCCCATAACAAACTTTAATTGGCACAGGATCAGTATTCCTTCAGGCTTTAGGTAAATCCTGTTCATTTTCTTTTATATACTGAGGTGTGCAGTAGTTAAATAGCATGATCAAGGACAAGCAGTAAGCAAATTTATGGTAAATATTCCCCAAATCATGTATTGTTGGCCACATCCCATTGTGTAGAAGAATTATCTGAGATCATTGTTGTTAACCTTTTTGGATCATAAACCCTTTTGTTAATGTGATGATATTTCTGAAACATATCAATACTTGCAGCATTTTGCATACATTCAAAAGTTGATGGGACCCCTAAAGTACATCTCTTGGTCTCTATTCCATGAATCTCAAGTTAAGAACTCTAATTTATGTTTTGGGGATCACCTGAGGATCTCTTCACTGAAAGGAAGATCTTTTGGACGTGAATAGCCATCATTTTATCTCAAGTTCACTGAGAAATCCATTGACATACGTCTGGATAAAAGAGAATCATAGAGTTTTAAAAGAGACCTGAATGAGAGCCAAATTCTTCATTCAATAGAGAAGAGCTTCTGGCATAATCTCAAATTTGGCTAACCCCCCAAATAAATGAATAAATGAAAAAGTAAGATTTAGACAAGCAAATCTTATTGACAAGATAGACAAATATACAAGAGATGATGGTCAACCAAAGAGTCTATACATCTTTTAATCACAATGTCATCAACCATAGCCACTAAAACAAAATATAATTTCATTTGTGTGCAATAGGCAGATCCTCAGAAAGCATCTGCTTAGAAAATAAATGTTCTTTGCTTGCAACAGCGTATCACAATAATGCCCCAGTTTCACTGTTTCTATTTAGGAGCTGACAATTGTCCAGTCTGACAGCTAGAAGTCTGGTAGAGGGTTGCCACAAAGCCAAAATTCATAACAGCATGTTGGAAATGAAAAATCTACACTTTGTTTGGAAAATCTTCTTCAGTAGCCATCATGTTTTTACTTTTATTTTCCAAAAAGCACAAAATGATTTTTTTTCTATTTGAAAAATGTCTCTATTAATTATAAAACCATACCGCCCCACACTGCATTAGAGACTAAACATGGAAAAATTAACTGAACCAACTTTCTCTCAGAAGCCATTGATGGAAATAAATGGGTTCAAATTAATTAATACTATACAAGAGTTTTCCGTTCATTTTTCTTTTATTACAAGGTGAAATTAATAGTGTTGGGAAAAAAAGGTTAAAGTGATACGTTTGCCCTGATAGCATCCTCTTAACAAGAGCTACTTCTAGAAGCTGATGAGCTTTCATAGCAAACTGTTGAGTACATCCAGATATTAGGGTTAAAAGCCCATCTTATGGTAAATTACTCTAATTTGGCAAAAGTAAATGATTTGTGGTCCAAAAGGAGATTTGGTGCCAAGTTCCTTATTTGGACTGAATACAATATTTCAAGACCAACTTTCATTAGTATCAATTTACAGATGAATTATATGTAAGCAACTGAATCGTATTACAAAAAATAACATGTATTAACCTTTTCTTTGATCACACTCTAGCTTTATTCACCCAGTGCTTTCTAAGATGGTGAAAGAAATTGGGATGGGGGAGAGGTTATTGACTTGTCTTTTATATACAAATTTATCTATTGTTCTATGAGAGGAATTGCTATTTTTGAACAGTCATAAGAGGTGTGAAATTTAGTGGTTAAGTAAAGACTCTGGTGGCAGACTGCCTGAGTTGGAATCCCACCTCTGCCAAGTTCTAAATAACTGAGTTTCCTCAGGTAAATTACTTCAATTCCTGGGCCTCAGTTTCTTCATCTGAAAAAATGAGTACCAAAACTGTGCTCACCTCCTGAGATTATCATCGCTATTAAATAGGATGATCCATTTAAGAGCTTAGCCCATTGCCTAGGACATGACAAAAATGTTCAATAAGTGTTAGCTATGATGCTGCTGCTGCTTCTAATAATGAAGAAGAGAAGGATGAAGAGAGAGAAAAGGATAAATAAGGAGGGGAAAAATGACATTTCCTGAGCATGTCTCTGTTGGAAACTGTACTTGATGCTTTTAAATACATAGACTTGAAGAATGCTACACTCAAAAATAAATAAGTAAATAAATAAATAAACAATTAACTACTGCGTGATATTCACACCTTTCTTATAGTCTATGTTCACAGGAACACAACATATGGAAGCCACCAATAAGTTTTGAAACCTTGAGATTGAAGCCACCACCCTCAGATATACAGAAGAGAAAGACTGTTTTTCACAAGTGACCAGAGTAAATAGAGCTGTTTTAGGCACTCAGTCAACCAGTATCCTCATTCATTATCCTTATAACCTTTACAAACATCAGATTTAAAATTACCCACGGAACTCTGATAACCAATGACCTAAGAGAAAACAGATCCAGTCAGTTCTTTGTCTTATGGCCAAGTTTTCTTCTCCAAAAGTAAGCCCCAGTTAAAATGAAAAGAAAATGAAACACAGTAACATCTTTAAATATTGAACAATGTATTAGTTGCTATATATGCAGCTTTTAGACTTTAGCCAATCTTAGAATATTTTCTGACTCCCAAGGCTACATTTTCTGCTGTTCCTCCAAATCTCAAATGGGGAACACCAGAAGGGAACTGGAGGGAGGAAGGAGAGTGACTTTGGGGAACATTTCTCTACCCACACATTTGTAAACAGCCCCTTCATTAAGCTCTCTTCCAATGACCCAATTGGAGCTGGCTATGGTCTCCCTGCTGGGACCTAGCAATCATCCTAATTGAATAAAGATCCCCCACCCCAGGGGCATGCATTTTCCAGTACAGCCCAAACTCCTAAACCCACCATGGACCTCCGACCACAGGCCTGTGGCACTTATTTCAGTAACTACTCAGCCCCTGTGGACATTTGTGCTTATAACCCCTATCCTGGAGTGGGAAAGTGACTTCTAAAAAGAGTGCTGAGTAATTCAGACATTACCCAGCCCACGTTAGAAAGGTTGACCTGCATTTATGGCTCCCCCCGCCATTATCCCTTCAGCCTCACATGTCGATTCCCTTTGAAATGATGTTGGGGAGTAATAACCAGAAGTATAATCACATCATTACATTTCAAGAAACCCTGTATTGAAAGCAGAGCTACAAAATTTAAGAAACGGTCTGGGGAAAAATAGAAAAGCTTTCACCTGGTGCATGAATATTTTAGGTAGTGTGGAAAGAGCTTTGAAATCAGACAGACCTGAGTTCTAATATTAGCTTATGGGTTGTGCAACTCCCACCCAAAAGCTTAATCGCTTTGGTGCTCTTATTTTCTAGATTTGTAAAATGGGGTGATAATATCTAGTCCATGGGTTTATTATTCACATTAAATGAAATTATGTTACAAGAGTAACCTGGCATTCAGTAGATAGTCAATAACTGTCAGCCTCTTTTCCTTCACTGAGTCTGCATTTGATTTTATTCATAGGTCAGTCATCAGAGAAAGTTTTCTCAACTCAGAGCTACCTGGGGAAGAAAGGGTCTAATTACTGTGTGAAGTCTCAATGATATCTTAAATCTGGACCCATGACAGTGATAGAAGTGACTACTGCATGCACATAAGCTTTGCTATTGATAAAATGAGCACAGACCAGTGATAAGTACATACTGTAAATATCTTCTGAGAAGGCTATGGTCTCTTTCTGTTCCATTAGGCATTAGACTTAAATAAATCCTACCACAGGGTAAAACATGCAGACACAGAGACACAGAAACACACACACAACTCTACAGTTGTGTGTAGAGAACTATTACCGTCATTTACTAGATTCTCAACCAAATCAAAGATACATCTTGAGCATTAAATTAAGTTAGTATTTGAACCTGAATCTAAATAATGTGTTTGTTTTTCTTCCCCTAAACATAATTATCAGCATTTCTTTGGGTGGGATAGAGGAAGTTTCTTTGTTTTCTAATTAAACAGCGGCCTGGATATGGGATGGTGAGAGGTTTAATTTATTAAGCTAATTCAGATCCATTGATAGTAGCTGCCTGAAGTGATGTAATGAAAGTTTTCTGGGGTCTTGAGGAATGCAGTCATGGATTAGTAATGTTTGCCCTTGAAATGGGTAACAGTCCGGTGGCACAATTGTCACCTATTTGCTACCTTTGATCCAAGGCTCTGGGCTGACAGTGCCTGGTGGTATTGCTCTTTCTGTGGCAACTGAAGCCCTGGTTCTAAACTGCTTTTTGAACTGCTTCTTGGGTGTGCAAGTGGGCACAGCTGAGTCGTGGACAATATGAGGCTCGCAAAGCGGGGTTCCATTAAATCACACTGGTAACACACAATGTACAGCAAAGCCTATTTAACAGTAACTGGAAAGTCACCATTCTTTCTTACAGTGAAAGAAAAATTTATAGGAAAAACTATTAAGAGATATTACAATATAAAAACTGAAGCCTTATATCATCTGGACTGCTCAACTGCGAGGTCAAATTGTGAAAGAATGAGGAGTAAATTATGCCAAGAACATAATCATGAATGAATTTGATCAAGTGTGCACTGTGCTGGGTTTATTTAGAGTAAAGAAAAGATGACAGACTCCCTGCCCCTACTGGGCATTTAGTCTAGGGCAAACTCCCACTTATTACATGATCAGGATTGACATTCAGCCAGTACACACAGGAAGAGCCATTGTGGAAATACTGGAATACTTCTGTGCCCCTAGATAAAAAGCTGACACTCCTTCCAAGACCCTCAAGTCCCCTGCCCTAGTGCCCCAGCCTTCCTCTGGGATATCCCAGAACCTTGTTATAATTCAGCAACTAAAAGGTTAATGCTTGTCACAGCAGAGAAACTCCAGGAACTCTCTATAGCCCCTAGAGCCAGTGTTCATTCTGACAGAACCAAGTATTAAGTATTTTGAATTTTGTACCAGGAGTCAATGTCTACAAGCCAAAAAATCACAAATGATTTTTTTTTCAGTGCCCAAAAATAAAGTTTTATTGGCACATGGCCACACCCATTCATTCACATGTTGTCAACAGCACAGTTGAGTAGTTGCAACCGAGACCATATGGCCCAGAAAGCCTAAAATTTTTACAATTTTGTTCTTTATAGAGAATGTTTGCTGACCCCTGGCCCCTTCCTTGGTATACTAAATCATTCTGTGAGTTTTTGCTTAAATAAAACAACAGCTCTTTGGCTGATTTGCAGAAAAATATATAGTAGAGATGTTTCTCAAATTAAAACTTTTGCCCTACAACTATTTCTTAAACCCTACACAAATAAATATTAACAGTCAAAAGTATGAACTGAAAAGATAATTCCTAAGAAGAATCAACATGGAAAAAAATGCAGCCTTAGACTATAAATATGTAAATTCCACAAGAGTGGGGACAAGGTCTATCCTGACCTGTTAAATAAAACCATAGCTCCTAAACAACTGCTTAGCCCAGAACAAGGATTTGATATCAGATTGCTCAATACAATAGTGAATGATTGGGGTTATCTTGGGAATGTGCTCTGGGGAGGTACTGAAGGTGGTTCTGACTGAAGAGATGAGCGAGAATTGGATAGAAGATTCTGGGTAAGACTTGGTATCTCCAGGGACACATGTACTCCCTCTACACATCCATACAGGGCAGAAGAGACTAGGGGCAAAAAATCTATGTTCTAGCTATAATAAGAGAATTGAGTTTACCTTGGGCCAGCAATTCTGTCTTCCAGAACTTTTGTTTCCTGTTTGTAAAATGCCTCTCAGGGAAGGTGCCATATTTAATCAGACAGTGCATGTACAGAACCTGACACGAGGCTGTGAGTTCCAAGAGGGCAATGGATTTGTCTATTTTGTTCACTGAGTTGCATCCCAGGGCCCAGAACATTCTTGAAAAACAACAGATATGATAAATGTTTGCTTAAAATAAATAAATACATAAATGACTGGTGGTAATTTTTCCCATTGTGTTAAGTGAATAGGGACACAATCGTTTTGGACATCCACAGAGTCTGTAAGAAAGTAAGTTGGGAATTAGGACACTTTTCGAGAACGGGCCAAGGAGCTCATCAGGATCCTAGATAGAACCTGGGAAAGAGGGGCCAGTTCATGACCACAGCTATTGTTTTCCTCCTGGTGGGTGTCTGAAGTAGAATTCAGCAGCCCAGAGAAGGGCCTTGGTAAGGAATGGGTGGATAAGGTGGTTGTTAAATGTAGAGGGTCTACAGATAACTTGTTTGGGTGCAGGGCTCTGTTTCACTATTCACTCATTGTATCACATTGGGTGAAGTGTTCAACCTACCTAAATCTCCATTTCCTCATCTGTAAAATGGGAATAATATAGTACATGATTCATAGTTAGTTCGAGCATTTGACAAAACAATGCAGGGCAAGTGGCTGGTGCATGGTAATGAGACTTCAAAAATCATAGTCCTCATTATTTAGAAAGGGATGCCACTTTGGTGTTCCCTGATCCCTCTAGACCCAGGCTGACTCCAGCTTGTCACTTGACTGGCCTTTTCAGTTTCCCTCTCCACTGTCCCTCTCCTTAGTTTAAGTGCTAAGATAGAGAACGTGGCCTCTGTGTTAACCAACTGATGGGGTCCACAGAGGCAGGAGTTGGCATGGGCCTTTAATTTAAAGTTCACTACAATTACCCATGAATTAGAGCTCTCAGGCCAGATGCTAAAAACCGGCAAGCAGAGACTTGAGTTAGCTAACTGCAGACAAAAGGACTCTCCCACCCAACTGGGTGCATCATTTGGTGAAGGGATGTATGAGTCTGTTGGAGATGTGTGTGCCAACCAAACACAAAAGGACACTGCTAAGGAAAGAGAAGAGAGGGTGAGACCTCTGAGTCTTCACCTGATCCTTCAGCTGAAGCCAGTGCTTGTTTCCTTTAGAATGGAGCAGAGAACTCTGAGCACTAGGAGGAGTCAGCGTAACTGTTTTCCTAGCCCATTAAACAGCCACTGTTGGAGTCCTGAATCTTGGAAACAAATTGCTTTTCTGCCGGTGCAGGAGGTAAGAGGGAGCTTACACGTTCTGTGAGGGAGGAATTCGGGCAGAAGAATCAACCTTGAAGGAAATGAACTAGGAAAAATTGGTTTAAATTATTCTACAACTTAAGAGATAAAATATCATAACAGCTTGAAATAAAAACTACAGTTTTTGAAATATTAAAACTGAAGGGGTATTATATTTATAGGATGTTTGGCTAAGGTATGACAACATAACTATTCATTTCAAAGAGAAATTAAGCCTTTGTTTGAGAAAATGAGATTAGATTCAGTATCATCAAATATTTTCTAAATTAACAAAATGTGCTAGGTGCTACGTGGGTCAGATGTGAAACTTTTAAACAATTATCTTATGTCATTTATCAACCTACACTAGTAGTTTGTCTCTGAAGGGAAATATTTGAAATGATTCTCTACCCCACCCCCAGATTTCTCTCTCAAGGGGAAAAGAAAATAACCTCCTTTATGTTTAAGTCATTTAAACCTGATTTACAGTGTTCTCAAGAACAACAAAGAGGATTATTTCACAGAACTGATGAGTTTGCTAGGAGGGTCTATATCCTAGCTGGATTCTCCCAGTAAAGTCTGCCCTGACTGAAGGAGCTTTTGCAGACAATATTATCGGGGATATTTCAACTGAGCAAAGGCCTGGTGTCTCCTGATAGACTTACATAAAGCCACTCACCACTGCCCCCAGGCCGTCCCTTATTTTTTCTAACTTCAAGAGGAAACCTCTGAGGCCCATCTTCTACTTAAATGGCTGCCCTGAGATGATGCTGCCTTCACTAAACCTTCTAATCTCTTTCCCTCTAGGGCCTTTCACAGAATTAAGAAAGGGTTTGGGGAGTAGCCCTGTTAATTCCAAGCATCCTCAGTAGCACAGAAATCTACATAACAGACAAGAGGAAGGAGACTGTGGAGAATAAAATGAGTGATACCAGAATTTGCTCTGTTACTATATTGGGCATAAAAATACTTTCAGGGTTTTGACTTTTAAATGATGCGGCCCAGTAGGGGTTCACTGAGCACAGGGCAGACTGACACGGAAATAAGAATAATCATTCAGAAGAATGGTCTTTGAAACTTGAGATACCGAACTCGATTGGATAATGAAACACTGGGAACTCTACGGGGTATTTTTTCACCTCTATAAAGAACATTCAATTAAATGCTTTTTCATTTGGACAGGAGGGGTGGAGCTATTTTTTTCTTTCTCATTTCCACAGAAAGTATCTTCTTGGCTCCTGGCCCCATTTTCTTTCTGCTTTTTATGGCCTGTTTTTACTCCCTCTTGCGATCCACAATGCCTGCCTTCTCACAGGTTGATGGAAATCCCCCATGTTGCCCTTGGAAATGCTCATTACCAAGGAAAGACACAATGGCTTCACTAGGTGATGCATTGGTGATGCTTCCAAAGGCTTCTAGTGCCTCCATTTCATGGGCCACTTGCTTAGCTGCTTCTGAAATGCCTTAGTGCTATGAAGGCTGCATTTAACTTAGCCATCTGTGAATAACTCTATCATCAGGGGCAGATTCAGATCCAAAGTCAAGACTGCTTCCAGAATGTCATCCTGTCTCACAGTGGCCAGCAAGAGTGATTTCCTGACATAAGAGTCCAATGCTGTTGTCCCTTCCTTGGGAGCCCTTGAGAGTGTGCCATGTATTACATGTGGACTTTCTAACAAATCAATTAGCACTTGTCAATTTATAGTCTGAAATGATGTCACACAGCCTGTGTGTAGTCAGGTATTAGGCGATGATTTCAAAATTAATGGTCATTGGACTAGCAGAGGTATACATTTCTTTCCCGGAGTGTGACAAGATAGAAGGAATAAAAACAAACAAACAAATAAACAAAAAAAAAAAAAAACAGAAAAAGGGCTCCTGAGTATGGGACCATACAGACAATTAAATTCACTCTGATTAAAAGTCTATGGGTACCAGGCGTGGTGCTTGGTGCTTCGTGCAGTGGCATATAAGACATAACTTTTGTCTCAAGGGTCTTATAGACTAGTGGAAGGAGCAGGGGATCTTAACTCAGAGCGAAGGACTTGGAGAGACCTTACAAATGGTCTTTAGGGAGTGCAGAAATCTCCAGATTGTACATAAATTGAATTTGTATAAATAAGAGTTTGCACATTTGCGGGGCCGGGGGGGGGGCGGGTAATGGATCCACAGCTTTTATCAGATTCTAAGAAGGATATATGACATTTCCATGCACAAAACTACCAACTATCAATCTAGTATCTTTTTACTTTATATCCCCCAAGCATGTGAGAATGGATATTAAGTGAATGAATGATGATTAAATGAGTGACAATTTCCAGCTGAGAAGGGAAGCATGGTTTGGCCTGTCTGACAGGAGTCCTGTGGTTCCAGGAGAGAGGTGGTAGAACTGTCTCTAATTTGAGCTTGTAAGAAGTCAAGGAATTGAGGACAGTTCAGAGTTGAATAGCTCATGTATAGAAAAGTGAAATGAAAAGAAGGTCAAAGCAAGTCCTCAAAGCAAGGAGAGGTTGCAAGCCAGAGCAGGTACCAAAGATCACAGGGATAAAGGATCGGGACAATAGGTCAAACTGAGCAAGTACAAGGAGATAGTAAGTAAAGACTTAGGAAGGAGTCTGAGGAGATTTTAAGAATTTGGGTTTGGAATCAGGCAGCCTTGAGTTCAAACCCTGCCTCTACTCTTTGTTAGCTTCTCTTTGCTTAGTTTCTCCAGTTGTAAAATGAAGATACAGAACTACCTCCTCAAAGAGTTATTGAAAGGAATAAAAGAAAGAACTCATACAAAATGCAAAGCTATTGCTCATCATAGGGCTTTGATTGAATTCTAGGGAAGAGTCAGATCCTCTTAAAGGGCTACCATTAGAGTTGATACCTACTACCATGGTTTGATACTTACTACCACTTAAGTGTTTCAAAAATCTATTCACATTCATTTCTCTTCTCTGGTACATTCTCACTCCTCCAATATGGCTCTTGCAAGGTGCTACCTATGATTGAACTAAATTTACTCTTTCTTTGTATTAATCAAATACTCCACATATGAAATTTCTCCATTTCCCTTTGCGAAGATGATGACTTTCTTGATAGAGAATTATTAGGAAATCTGATGAAGGAGAAGAATGCTTTCGACTCTCCATTTGACTGCTCTTCCTCTACTTTACCACCATCCTGTCTTCAGCTACCAAGCCCTGCTGATTCAGCCTCTACCGTGTGGGTTCTCTGGACCTTGGCAATTTCATTCATGTGTAACTGTTCTCGCCAGTTATCACTGGATGACTGCAGTTGTAACATAATGGATCTCCTTGTCCCCAGTTACTCTCTTCTTCTACTTCCCCGCTACAGGGCTAGAAAACTAGTCTTTCTATACTACTAATTCACACAAAGTCCTATGAAAACGGTCTTCACATGGCATTCAAGGCCTTTCACAAATCAGTACAAGTGGATTTCCTGATCTTACTTCTCGCCGCATCTCTCTACATACCTGATGCTCCAGAACCAAGTGAGCACCAGTCATTCCCTAAAGGGGCCACATGCTTGCACTGCCCTCACCTGAAACACCCTCTTGTCATTGGCCACCTACTAAAATAAATCATCTTCTTTCTCTTTGTCTCTCTCCCTCTCCCTCTCTCTCTACCTTAACTAGTTATCAAGTACCTATTGAATTTGTTTTTTTTTAATAATATATAATTGATTATTTTATTTCTCCAGCGAGATATTATCTACTTGAGGCAAGTACCATATATTATTTAGTTTCGTATCTTTCCAGCCCGTGGTTCAGGGTCTTGTATGAACAAGACAGTCAATACTTAATTGATTAACCAGTTAAGATGAATCTAGGCCCCATATTTGACTAAAGGAGTATTACTCAAATCAATGGTTGTCAAAGTGTAGCCTGGTGACCCCCAGGGGTCCCTGAAACTCTTTTAGCAGATATATAAGATCAAAACTATTTTCATAATAATTCTAAGATATTATTTGCCTTTTTCACTCTGATTCTCTCATAAATGTACAGTGTATAAAAGGTTCATTGATAGGGTTTCAGATTCTATATCACAACTAGCCTTTAAGAAACTATTACTTCTTGAGTATCAAAGAATATCCATAGTTATCTAAAAAAACTATTTAAATGCTCATTCCTTTTTCAACTACATATCTATATGGGGCAAGGTTTTCTTTACTCTTACAACCAAGATAACATAGCACAACAAAATGAACGCTGAAACACATATAAGAACCCAGCTAATTCCTATTAAGCCATTCATTAAAGAGAGTTGCAAAAACGTAAAACAATGCTTTCTCTCCTCACTACTTTTTTGCCTTTTTTTTTTACAAAAATGTGTTATTTATTCTAACATTTAGTGGGCTTATAATTATTTTAAAATAAATTAATGAGTATAGATATAAAATTTTCTGTTTCAATTTCAAATATGGTCACTATCAATAGGTAAAACCCATATAAAAATGTTTTAGAGTCCTGAACAATTTTAAGAGTATAAAGTGCTTTTTAGACCATAAAGTTTCAGAATCACTCTCCAATACTTGTTTCCTGAATACCATCTCTGTAAGATGTTCCTACATCTTTTTCGGGGGCGTAAAAAGGGCTGGTGGGGCAGCAGGGTGAGATGGTGTTGTCATGTTCTTTTTGGTATGACAGAGGCATGTTAAATAAAGTTAGATAGTTAAATATATAAATTTTGTTTCATTACCCCTCAAAGCTTTTATTTGCTAATGTTCTTTGTAGATATCCAGAGGCCATATATTGGTTTTCTATGGCTGTGTAACAGATTATCACAAATTTAGCTCCTTAAGACAACACACGTTTATTATCTTGTAGTTTTTGTGGTTCAAGACTCCACTCCCAGCTTAGAGGGGTTCTTTGCTTCTGGGCCTCATCAGGCTGTCATCTAGGTGTCAGCTGGGGCTGTGGTCTTACTAGACACTCACCTAAGAAAGGACCCACTTTCAAGCTCCCTCAGGGTGTTGGCAGAATTCATCTGAGGGGGTAGAACAAAGTCTGTTTTCTTGCTGGCCACTGGCCAAGAGCTGTTGTTCATGCCTCCACATCTCCTTCCCCTAGTCACAGGCTCTCTCAAACATGGCAGTTTACTTCTTTAAAGCTAACAGTGGAGAGTCTCCCCAATGCTAAAGCTGTGTCATATAGCAAAATGGCATTAGAAAAGTGATATCCCGTTTCCTTTTCCATATCCAATTGGCTAGAAGCAAGTCACAAATCTTTCCTACACTTAAAAGGAGGAGATTATCTTGGGCAATAATATGGTGGGGGCAGAAATCATGGAGGTGACCCTGTCTGCCACAGGCATAGTCTATGCTTTGCTCTCACTTACTTGACCAAGTAATTTTTGTGTGCCTATTATGTCAAGAAGCCCTCTTTGAGAAACATTGATCTAAAGCATTTAGTATAATTAGACATACTACATTCTCCCAATGCACTTTATAAGGGATGTGTGTGTGAAATATTAATTTAAACGCCGCTAATCAGTAAGTCAGTATCTATCTAGAGCTGTAGGACTGTCTAGATGAGGAAGTAATTTTTCATGTACAGTGAGCAGTAGCAAAAGAAGGAACATTCCCTTTTAGCGAAAGTGAGGACTGTTCTGAAACAGAGGTTGTCAACTGGAAAATACCTATTGATTGTTTTGTCACCCTCATTCTCCATAGGATGCCCACAATGTCTGTCCACAGAAAGGAGACACTCGCTGTGCAAACTGTTCAGAAATAAGGCCTGAAATTGGGACCTGAGATATGATGGTTCTCAGAATCTGAAGATTGTTCTACAGATGGCCCGAGACTCTTAGAATGGGAAGAAATCATTTAGACTGGTATCTTTGTGCAGAATATTCTATTTTTCAAATAAAATATTAATTAACACTCATGATTAAAACAAATCACAACAAAAAGAGTGCACTGCTCTGGAAGAAACAAAGGTTTCCTGCCAACTGGAAATTCCAGTTGCCACTCCATCTTTCTGTAACCCAGAAGGCCCTTTGAAATTATTTCTCTTGCTCAGCTCCCTCATTATAAATGGGGAAAAAAAAAAAAACTGAGCACCCAGGAGTTAAAGTGTCCTTCAAAGCCACACCACTAAATCTGGACCATGTACTCTTGGGACAACTCCTTAATATAATTGAGAGCGATCCTCAAAGATGGCCTTTCCATACACCGTGTATCTTCCAATAATACCTTAAAAAGACCCTCCTTCATAAGTTCACAGTCACTGTCATTAACTCTCAGGCTTAGGGAATCAGACTGAATTAGCTCTTTGTGTAATTAACCAGAGAAGCACTTACATTTCATGACATCTTTAATTTCTGTGAGCAGCCCAACCACATAAAAACTGAAGACTGATTGCCTCCAACCCCTCCAAGACACCCTAGGGGTGGTGGTGGAGTGTGAAATCCCCAAGAGAAATGGGAAAAGGCCAAATGTAGGGCTTATCAAGAGAGCCTTATCAACTTTAATCTAACCTGAGCTCTTTAGCTCTATAGATATAACAAGAAACAGTCAAGGCAACAAAAGAAACTTCCTTTGGAACACAGAAGCAAGTCCAAAAAGGAAACATACAATTGACAGCCTGGTAGGGATTTGACCTGGAATCTCTACCTGTGCCCAAGCCCCTGCCCATGTTTTTGCCAACATCCTGTGACAAAAGTTGATCCAAAGGCTTAATGAGCCAAAAAGCATTGAGTCCTATGTGTGAATGCCACTGATTCTTGCTCCTTTAATTGGATGCAAATAGCATCACCTGGGTTCCACATCCCAGGATCCATTCTGCTCTTTGCAACACAGCACTCTAATGCACCCTGTTCTGAAGAGCCTGGCAGGAGAGGAAGACATTAACTGTGAGAGCTGCCGACTTCTGCCAAATTCACAAACACTGGCAGCTAAGCCTATAGATAGAGTGAGAGGTAATTTCATGCAAATGATCTGTGCTATTCCCTGAGTTCCAAGATTAGAGATGTCAGAAAATGTAAGTGCTCCTCTGATTAATAACAAAAAGAACTAATTTAGTCTAATTCCCTAAACTGGGAGTTAAAGAGAGGCAGTTGTGAACTTGTGGAGGGAGGGTCTCCTCAGGGTGATGCTAGAGAGGGCCAGGTGTGGGCAGAGGCTATGGTACCTGATGGGGGAACCAAAGCCACATTATTAGGGTCACTGAATCACACTGAAGTGGTGTCTAAAGGCTCACATAGCTCTCAGGTCTTGGTCATCTCCCAGGTACCTGCTGGAAGTGTGAGCAGATGTAACAGACAGTAATAAGTTTATTCTGCTGCTTGGAGGGGACCATTCCAGGTCAAGCCAAGCCTGCAGGGTTCAGGAGAAAAATCTGGAAGACATGTGCAAAGAACATACCTCTTTTTTCCCTCCTTTCTGAAAGAGACACTTGGTTCTTAGATGTATTTCTCCTAGTTTATTGGACACACGTTTCCATTTTTATATGCCAAATGATATTTGGTCATAGTCTCCAGAAAGCATGGACTTATTGAAACGGGCTTCTTCTTGGGGGATGATTTTACATCTTGCAAATGGTATGTAGCAATGGAATGCTTCAGGGGAAAAAAGATGACACCATTCTCTTATTTATTGTGTCCTAGGTGTAGCACAAGGATTGCAGGTCAGCTTTTAAATTTTCAGATGTTAATTTTCAGGTTACCCTGAAGTATATATGATTTTTTTTTTTTTTTGAGATTAAAAAGCATACAAATCCTCCCTCCATCCCCCTCCATACAGTCACTGGAATACACCTGATTCCTAACTTTTCTAAAAGAATGAAATCGTCATCAGTTAGGAATCCATGTATGGCTTTATTGGTTACCAAATTTCTAGAATAGAAACATAAGATGATAGAAAAACAAATCTCAAACCAGAGGTATATGTTATTAAAATCAAGATAATGATTATGTAGTATTTTCTTGGAGGCCAATTGAGGATTGGGTCCCGCCTTCCCCCACCAGCTGTGAGAGCCTGTGGAAGCCCCTAAACTTTTCTGGGCTACATATCTAGTCAATCGATTTTGAATAATAATAATTCCTACTTCTGAGGCTAATGCTGAGGATTCAGTGAGGTGATGCATATGTTGAGCATATAATAAATGCTCAAATAAGTAGCACCTAAACTATTTTTCATTGATTTGCGTAATTAAAGCACTCAGCCCAATTCTTTGCACATAGTAAGTACTCAGAATTACTCTATCTTCATCAGACGTCAACTCATCCACATCACCCCTTTCCAATATCATTTTCTTCTAAATAATATAATGAATCAAATGGGACACATTTTCTGTCTCTCTCCTGCCCCCTGTCTCCTACCCAGGATATAGTTTCCGCTATTTTTTTGTTTTTGTTTTTGACAGTGTAATATATACCAGTAGATTGACAATGCTTAGTTATATAAATGAGTAAGGTGAAAAAGCCAAATCAATTATTTAAAGAGTTTGGAGAGTCAGTTTCCAGGAGTATTCCGCCTGCAGATATATACCTTCCCCAGCCTGAAACCAGCCTCGATGGAGAAGACCACAGGTTTGTTTTGTCATGTGAGATAAAGGAGCTCTCTACAAGTGAATTGTATTTTATTTTATGGAGCTATCTATTCCAAACAAGTAAAGCCATGATTCACTGAAAATTATGAATCCTCACATGGTTCATACACCTGTTGATTTACAAGTCTTTGAGGTCACACACAAGTGAGGGATGTTTTATTGCTAAGTATTCATGATTCTTGTCCAACTATTGTTGAAAATAACAGTTTTCTGATTTGGAGGAACACAGATACATTTCAATTTAGCCCTCTGGCATAGATGTTTCCAGAAATGACTTTTTGCATTTTCAATGGGATAGTGTCAAGTTTGACCCACAGCTTATCCTGAAGTATCAGTGATTGTTTTTGAGATAGACTAAAACACACTCCTCCATCCATCCTCCTTTATACAGTCATGGAAATGTGCCTTAATTCCTAACTTTTCTAAAAGCAAGGATATAAATTGTAGTCAATTAGGGATCCATGGGTGGCTTTACAGATTATCAAATTTCTAGAATAGAATATAAAATTATAGACAGATGAATCTTGAGCCAGACGGTATGTGTTATTAAAATCAAGAGCATGATTAATTAGTCATTTACTTGGAGTGATTTATCTTGTACCTCTCTCTACTGGTGTTGGAATTGCCTGCTGTGGACATCAGGTGTACCGCTATATTATGAATACTAATCAAAGTCCACAGAACAGCAGATTAAGGGTGAATTTGAGCTTCACCGAACATCCATTTTAAAGAGCTGACTTTTATTAAGTAGGTTTGAAGTCAAGAAGTCCATAAAACTACAGAGGAAAAAGATAAACCAGTTACAGCTAAGTTGTCTCACTCTCGAAATGAGCCAAGTTCCAACCTAAGCCTGCACACCTGGCACCTCAGGGCTACATTCTTGACTTACATCTAAATAAGAGTTCCATCTATTCTCCTTCCCACATATTTCTCCAATCCATCCTACTTCTTTCCTTTTCAACTGCCATTTTCTTCTGCTGTTCCTCTGCCTAGCTAAGTCTTTCTGTCTTCTTATCTGTAGCTTAAATGTCACTTCCTTCCAGAAAACTTTCTTGCTTCTCCTACACCTCACCCTACAGATTTACCAGCTTTCATAGTGCAAGGTAGTATTTCCCTTATAGTCTGTATCAAAATTGTCATTAATTGCTTTTATAATTAGCCATTAGCACTTTTTTTTCCTTTCCTAAGTTCTAACTATGTATAGGCTATATCCTCAGTTCCTGAGCACAGTGCAGAGTTCATAGCAGGACTTCAGTAAATGAGGGGGTCAAACAACAATGAAGAAAGCCATCACATGGGGGAGACCACTAGCTGCCCACCCAAACCAATGCCTAGCTGGAGTCACAGCTGCACTACATTTCCCAAAGTCCCTTATAAGTAGATAGTCACGTGACTGAGTGGGGATGATTTGTCATTTCTAAGTGTAGACCGTAAAAACCTTGCAGAGCTGCTCCATATTTCAGCATGCTGGCTGACCAGAACGTCAATGTCTAGGGTCACTTTGAAAGTCATATGTCAAAAATGGCAGAGCCACCCATTGGCATGGGTTTCTTGTGGAAGAAACTCTAAAACCTAAACTCCTAGCCCAAGCAGAAAATAGACAGCTGTGTTGCTAAACAACTGAAATTTCAAGGTCAATCTGTCATTGCAACTTAGCCTGTCCAAATTAACACATTCGGATGCTAATACATAGAATTCTAGGCCTTGGAAATGAGTGGAAAAAGGCTTGCTCCCCAACATACACTCACACCTCCACGAACATACAAGCAGATCTTATGGAGGTAGAAGAAACTAAATTTCTGACAAAGTATAACAATACAAAAAAAATAACATTTAAAAATTTTTAATATTTATCTCCATTTATTTTTTTCCTCCACCAACTCAATCTCCAGTAACTATGAGACTAGTCTGATTACTAATGCTTCTTGGTAAGAGAGTCTCCACTGCCTCTTATACTTCTCCCGATTATCATTACATGCTGCCCTAGGAATTCTGCACAAAGCCCTGGGTATGGATGAGCCCTCCAGTTATGAGAGGGAGACTTCCCAAAGCAATAGAAAGTCAAGCAGTCTTCTCACTGAAATTAGAATCTCATCTAGCAAGCAATTCTATTTAGTTCAATGCAGAACTTACTTTTGCCCCTAAGACAGTTCGAGGAAAGAAAGAATCACTGGAAAGCATTTTCAAACGAATAAAAAGTACTTCTCTGTGTCCTTGGGGGTCTCTGTCAAGTAATCTCAGGGCTGGGGCCTCACCTCCTGGAGGTTGCCTCTCTGTGCTCTCATGGCCCAGTCTCTAACTCAAGCTGAGCAGAAGTCAGGCTCACGCAGTTCTGCAAGTTTCTGCTGAGCACGTTAATCTAGCTGAATTAATGAAGGTTCAACTAGCCACTCACCACCACCACCACAGAGAGCCTAATCAGTCAGCTGCTTGGAGTTTTGTGGCCAGGGAGCCTGCCCCTCCCTGCCTACCCTCCCTTTGGCTGTAGAAACCTCTGCACTCATTAGGCACACCTGCTAGCATAGTTGTGGGGCCTTTGGCCTTAAAAGGGAGGAACTGAGCACTTTCTGGCTCTGAATATGGTTCTTCCACAGGAAATGTCCCTTGGTGCCAACCCTGCAATAACAGAATGGAACATTTTCTCACATTAAGCCACACCTGTTGTCAACAACCATTTGCTTCCAATCTATTTAGGCTCCATGGAGGAAAGAGACTGTGTGGGTCTCGGGCATTTTCTGGCAACGCTGGGTCCACAGCACCTGGGAAAGCTCCACAAAGTCTATGCTCTTCTTTGGGAAGTAGAGTTGCCCCTGGTAACAGCTATTGTGTTTCAATAGAGACCGGAGGCCTCTGGGAAAGTCATAAAGGCCTCCCTGAGGACCCCATGCCGAAGTGAATGCTGGCCACCTGAAGTCGAAAGGCAGCCCATGCCTGTTAAGGTTCCTGCAGACTCACCAACAGCAGGAGCAAAGCATGCCAGAATTGATAAATGTTTGCTTAATGATTAAGAATGTGTGTTGTATGGATAGATCAAAGAGTATATTGATGGATGAGATGGTCAGTGAGGAGCTGAATGCATGAAAAAATGAGTGGATAAATGGATTATTGGTTAAAAAAAATAGGTGAATAATTGAGTGGATGAAGGGGGATGGACGGACGGATGGATGGATAGATAGATAGATAGATAGATAGATAGATAGATAGATAGATAGATAGATAGATAGATAGATAGATAAACAAGAGTGTGGATAAATGGGTAGATGCATGGGCGAGTGGATAGATGGTCGGGTGAGTTGATTGCTGAGTGGATGGATGAAAGAGTGAACAGATTAATTGGTGGGTGGATGGATGGATGAATAGAGGATAAATGATTGCTTGATGAGTGAGGGTGAGTGGGTGTTAGATGGATAGGTGGGTAGCTAGATGAATGAGTAAAGAATAACTTCCACCATCAAGGTGTCAATGTACACATCAACAACACAGCTTCCAGTAAAATAATCTCCAACTAGTAATCCCTTGAATATACTCACAAAACCTGGACTGCCAGCAAGTGAAATAGGAGGCAGGCCCCTTATGGCCTGCATCCCTGGAGTGCAGGAATATGGAGGATGCCATAATTTTAGGCTATTTGCCTAAAATGTTTTTCTATGGCAGCCAAACAGCATTGCTCTAGGAATAGTCAAATCTGTTTCATTACCTTTTAAAAAATAATTTCCTGCAAATTAAAACTGCCCCTTTTATCCTTCGGAAGTGATACCTAAAATGAACCTAGAGACAAGCTGCCGAAGATGTGTTTAAAATAAAAACTGACACAGAGGGAAATGAGGGAATTGAGCCCAGAGCCGCTTGCCTCCCAGGCAATCCTTACAAAACTGTCCCTTCAGACAGCAGGATAAGAGGACCGGCTCCTCGAAATGTGACCTTGTTTCAAAGCCACATGGCTTTCCTTGCTCCAGTCCATGGTTAGTCAGAAAATAAGAGAATGTACAGGACTCTGCTACGGCCAAATGTAGAATGAAACATAACCCCTGTTTTTGTGTGTTGAGTTATTACCCTTTTTATTACTATTACTGTGTTATAGATGTCTTTCCTTTGACATAACAACAGAACAATGAAGCAGTTTAAAAGAAAAGCTGTCAATTTGGATAAAATTAGACTGTTATTTTTTATTTAAAAAAGGAAGCTAATCATGCCAATTATAATTTTAGTAAGTTATTTCTAATGTGAGTTTATTAAACCATGAATTTTCCCTTGAGCTAAACTGATGACCACTATTAGGTATGCTACTCTATTTTAAATGATCAAAATAGTCAATGGAATAAGATGAAAATTATAGATAGTGATAATTAAAAAATGTCAGCATCACCTGGAATCAATTTACTAATATGTCAGCTCGGGTGTGGAGGAGAAGAGTCAGTTTAAACTGTGCAGAAGGCGTGTTGCATGGGCTGCTGTCATTTATCCTTTGGGGATTGTCATGACTAAATATTTATATTTCTTGCTCCCCTGCAGTTGTTTCCAGCTTGCACGCTACACCCATTATCAGAGAGCGAGGGAAAGACTGGCAAGGAGAGAAAATCGTCCACCTTTTGAATCCTCAGGTCCATTCTTGAAGTTTTTGCAGAGGAAGTGGAAACAGAACATTGCACTTGGGGTCTATATCTATGGTTTTCCACTTAAATATGTAGTATTGACCTTCCCTCACCCCCAATTCCTGTAAGTGAAAGTTTGTAGGATTCTGGGCAGTTAGATGAATTGCAAACGCCATTGCTTGATTTTAAGTCAAAGTTTCAGCTGAGCTCGTTTTGTTTAGGTTATCATCAGTATACCTGAAATCATGGGCAAAATGAATTTGTTCTTGGCACAACAGGGCAGAGACTGCTTCCCCTGAAGTGTACCTGTCAGGGAAAGGAACAGCTAACATGATACACATGTACAGATGTGTTTGGCTCCTCGGGAGACTGATGGATTCACTGGGGCTGTCAAAGGTACCTGTGTGACAAGACAGGATGAGAGCCATGACCTTCCCCATTTCCCTTTCCTGCAGTTACCTCCCCCCAATATCCTTCTGTCACCATCTGCTATGCAAAACATATGCGAGGGTACACCTCACTCATACAAAGACACACTCAAGCCCTGCATTCCTCAGTTTAAACAACTCCAACAATTTGATTCTGGTGAGAGGGAGTACCTGGATAAACTCCCAAAGTAAAGCTGTTTGGTTACAGAAGAATTACTGGCTTACTTTAAATCCTTATTTCTGTTTTTTCAGCTTTCTTTCCTGCCCCCTCCAGCCTTGCCCCCTTGGAGCCACGATCATCCTTCTAGGGCCACTCCCAAACCTCTTCTGCACAATCTAATTCAGATTCCTTTTGTCCCGAGGGAAAAAAGAATTTTTCCTAGCAAACACCAGAGAATAACCTCTGCTGTGCCAGCAGTCTGATTTGACTGTGACCCTTAGACCCTGCGCAGGAAGAGCAGCCTCTGCTGCGTCCTAATTGGATCGCTCTGGGAAGCAGTGAAGTGCATTGATAGAGACCACAGGTTCAGAAGCTGGACGCTGCCTACTGGCTGTGTGACCTTGGCAAGTCCTCAGTTTCTCTGTGCCTCAGTTTCCTCATCTATAAAATAGAAAAAATTATATCTACCTCCTAAGGGATTAAATTTATCGAGTACTTAGAATGGAACCTAGCACACAATATTTACTAGATTAAATATTTATTACATTAAAAAATAATTTCTAATGGGCTCATTACTCAAGCCTCAGCCTCTCCTTCTCCAGTCTGTTATACTTCAAGGTTCCCTTTCATCTCTGCTACAAAGTCTACCGCCTTTCTTTGCTCTCTGGGATCTCAATCTTTCTATCCGAGATTGATTAATGTACCCAGCAATCCTTAAGGCTGATTCCTAATCATTCTCTTTTCTCAGACCTGCACTTCTATTTAAAACTATCACAGAATTGAAGACCAAAGATACTTCAGTTCCTGCACTCAGCCAATCTAAGCATTTTAAATCTACCACTGAAATAAGGAAGAGAGGTGATGGTTATCTTTGCAATGTCTTGTTTGGAAATGATTAAATATGGGTTCCTGACGCCTTGTGTGCGTAAAGTATAAAGCTATTGTAAATAACAAGGGCTCTGGATAGATCTGAGTTCAAATCTACTAATTCTAGAAAGGAAATGCGTGGAATAATAAATAAGGAAGGAAATGTCTACCTGCTAACCATATCTAATAAGTACTTCCTGGTGATCATTATCACATCTTAAAGAAAGGAAGCAGATTTTTGTTTGTTTTTGGTGTGATTCCAAAGGCCATTCCCAAAGAGGAGCTGCAACAAGTTCTTAGGCAAAGTTTGCATCATGAATGAGTATAAAGTCTTTCATTCCAGGGAGATTACTTCAAAGGTCAGCACTTATTTATGTAAAAAGGACACAGCAGTAACATGGAAATGCCACTACTATCCAAAACTTAGCAGTCAGGTTGGCTTTCGCACCATGGATCAAAGCAGGTGGATATAAACTTATTGAAAGAGACAATATTTCTAGACCAGAAAAACCTGATTGTTATTCTGGGGTTTACAGACTGGGATCTTCTTATCCTATGAAGGGTATGGAGATAGGTACAAGGAAATGCATGACTTCTCAAGACAAGCAAGATTTTCCAGAGAGACAATTCTACTTATTGTAAGTAATTCAAAGCATTATTTTGCATTAAAGTAATCACAGATATCATGGTAGGCAGTGTCTGGCTCTTAATAATCCCTCCCTCCCCATATTTATGCCCTTGGGTAATCCCCTCCAGTTGAGTGTGAGGTGAACCTAGTGACTTGCTTCTGGTGAAGAGAATACAGCAAAAGTGGCAGGATATCTGGCATGACTAAGTTACTAAAGATGGATTTCTGTCTTGTTGGTATTTTGGCTCTCTGATTCTTTTCACTTGTTTGCTCTGAAGAAGCATGCTGCCCTGTTGTCAGGCAAGGAACTAAGGGTTTCCCTAGCCAACAGCCAGCAAAGAAGTAAGTACTTTCTTCTAATAGCCTGCAAAGATACAATCCTGCCAACAACCCCATAACTGAGCTTGGAAACCCATCCCCAGTCGAGCTTTAAGATGACTGCAACTCCAGCACACACCTTGATTGCAACCTTGATTGGAGCCAGAGGACCCAGCTAAGCTGCACTCAGATTCCTTATCTACATGAACTGAGAGATAACCAATGTTGTGATTTTAAACCACTAAGTCTTAGAGTAATTTATTACACAGCAATAGATAACTAATGAAGCTACATTATGAACTAAGGTACAAAACTGTCAAAAAAGACAAGGCCTGTTACATCTACTTAATTTTTCAGTATGCCCACACAGGGATCCCCAAATTGCACAAGTCTAGGAGGCACTACTCACAATAAACATAATGTGGGGTTATGTACCATTAAAGCCCCATAACCATCTTTATACTCCATCTTTATATTTTTACATCTTTTTGATTTTCAGCTCGGCAACATATTAGCCATCTGATCTGCATCAGGTCTCACCTACTTAATCCTTAGTTTCCTAATCTGTAAAGTGGGTGTAAGAACCTTGGCTTCATCAGTTTTCTGGGAAAGGTAAACCAGAGGTTTGTACAAAGCACAGTATCTGGCACATAGCAGAAAATGACTGTAAACTTGATAATTCTGAGTCTCAGGCTTCAACCAGAATTTCTAGGGCTTGGGTTCTGTGCAAAGTGCTAGGACACTTAGTTCTTTTCACTCCAGCAGAAAGTAGAACCTCCCACTTCTTCTCTGCAGAGGAAAAGAGGAACTAAGTCACCTCAAACCAGTTCTGTTTTCCCAAAGCCGTTCTCCCATGGTGTTTGATTGTACCACTAAGTACCAGGTGCTTAATCTGGGAAGAAAACCAACTCCATAGTCAACCCATCTAGGTACAAGGAAAAAAGAAAACTGATCATAGATTTAACTTACTCATGTAGTGCTCCCCAAACCAAATAGATTCTTATTTGGAAACAAGTTTCATATTTGTAGGTTGTTTGAATATTATTAAATTTCCCACTATGTCCAGCTGGTCCTTTTGTGTTTCCCTACATACTACACTAATGTCTACAGATACACAGACTCCCACAAAACATGGCTGCTTATTAAAAACAATAAAAAGCTCCTGCTAATTGAGTACCTACTCTATGCTGGGCATTTTTGCATAGAATTTTTGTTATTCTCACAAAAGTACGTGACATAAATAGTGCCCTTTCCTAATGCTCCATGCACACCTCCATCCATTCATGACAAAAAGCCATCAGTGTGTGTCCCAAACAGTCTAGTTAGGAACATACGGAAGGATATTTCCTGCAACATGAACGCAAGCAAAGAAGGAAGGTACTGATGATGCTAGGATCAACTGTGTGCCTGGCCCTGTGCCGGGAGCTTTCTGCAATGGGTCTCAGGGAGGCTTGAGGCACACGAGTTACAGTCATTAAGTGAGCAGTCAAACCACCTGAGTTTTAGTGCTTGTTCCACTATTTACTTACTTACTCAAGAACCTGGGCATCTTAACCTCTCTCTTATTCCCATTTTACAGTTGAAGAAACTGGGCCATAGAGTACTTATCTCATAACATTGCCATCGAGATTAAATGAGGCAACAGATTTTAAACACTTAGTTCATCTTACCAAGTAATCAATAAGTGTTAGCAATCTAAACTTTGACACAGCCTAGGGGCTGCATTTGATTCACTCCATTTTATAGAAAAGGTCAAAGGAGGCAAAATACTGCCCCAGGTTCATATAGCTGGTAAGTGACAGAACTAGAATTTGAACCTATGCATGATTGATTCCAAAGTTGTGGCTACTGTAACTACTGAATTATGAGGGTCTGCTGATTCTCTCATAGATAATGATAATAGTGACCATGAAACGGCCATTTTCTGGGTGCCAAGTACTGTCCTAAGAGCTTCACACACATTTATCTCATTCACTTTCTCATGACCATATGCAATAGGTGCAACTGTCATCCCCATTTCACAGATAAGGAAATTGAAATTTAGAAAGATTAAGCAATGTGCTCAAAGTCACAAGTGCGTGATGGTGATGTCTAATGTCCATCACACCCTGTCCTTCTCTTCTTCCAGGCACATGGGAGGATTAAGATTCCTAGGACCATTGGGCTCTAGGAAGAAGTAACCCGTTTCATTTCCAAGTCAAAGCATTTAAGTGTCAAGACTCTTAAGGAAGGAGACATAAGACCAGGCAGCCTTGCTTCCTCATGGAGGAAGTGCTCCCTTACTTGGTTTTCATTAGGAAGAACTAACCCTGTGTCATGCACAGGCTCTGAGGCCTGTGTTTGTGATAGCGGCATAGCCTCGCCTAGCCTGGATGATATAACTGGTGCATGGTATTTCTAGGGCTCTAATCCTAGAAAATGAGAACAATAGTAACTTTAACACAGGGTGCTGGTGAGAATTAAGTTGTATCAGATAAAATCTATGTGGAAGGGCAAAGCACAGAGCCAAGCTTGTGATAAATGTCCAATAAATGCTCGTTGAATATAAGAAGAAAACTATTTTTCTGAAGGTCAAAATTAAAACCTCTTGATGAATACATAGTGATAGCTGATGGCATATAATGCTTACTCTGTGCCAGGCATATTTCTAAGGGCTTTGTGCAGACTCATTTATTTCTTGCAATAACAGGAGAAAAATGTTATAAGTATCTATAATTTACAAATGGGCAAAATGAAGCATATATTAATGAAGGAACAGAACTAAAGCCATATAGCTGTAAAAGAAAGATCTGGGTCTCAGACCCAAGCAGTGTGGTCCAGACCTACATTCTTGACCTAACAGTAGCCAAGCAGATTTTTTAAAAGGAAATCCCATCAAGTAATTAGTTAGGTGTAAAGAAAAACAACATTTCTGGACAAATTAAGAAAAAGAAAAAATGTAATGTTGGCAACATAAGAAAGACTGTATTTTCAATTCGCTTCATCAAAGTTACTTTATCATGGTAAGTGAACATACATATCTATGAATTTACATACATAGAAGAAAACACAAAATATATTGGAGATCTGTGACACTTGAAAGGCAGTTCTGTTATGAGATAAAACACGAGATAAAAGCACACCAAACACAAAGCTGTAATGTGCTTTTGTTCAAAGGAATCTTCCAGATATATCTCCACTATGTCATATGGGCAAGTCCATATATTACTTCCCCCTGCAAGACTATTTATGTCAAGGGAACCCTGTGGGCCTAGAAGGGCAGAGCATGGCAGGAATTAAGCTACAATGGCAGCTTTCCAGATCCTTGCACACATCCTCACTGGTGACCACTAATCAATTCAGAGATGGACAAACCAGAGAGAAGAAAAAAGGAACTTTCACAAAGTGGCAGCTCTCGCAGCAAAGAAACCCACAAAGAATAAAAGGGACATTTATCTCCGTTGCCACAAGAGAATTCAGACAGGCTGACTGTAAATATTTCTGTAGACTCCACCCATCTCCCAAGTCTTCTCTGCCTTTCTCAGTCTCTGCATTTTGGGGGTGGGAGGGCGGGGGGGACCCAGTCTTGAGCTAATTCTGAGAGAGGAAGATAGGACTTGGGTACCATCCTTTCTACACTATGAGGCCCAACCACTGCTTCTGGGCTCCCATGCTCCTTCTGCATTTCCTTTTCTGATAATCAGACCATGTAAGATTAGAGTACTCCTGGGGTATCCTGCTGATCCCCTTATCATCTTTTACCCGCATCACATAGGAAGTAGACCAAGGAGGGAATCTGGCTTTGTTATTGAAAGCTTTGCCCTTGGAATCTGACTTAATGTGTTCAAAGCTCAGCCCTTCACCTATGATGCTGGGCAAGTTACTTCTTTAAACTTCAGTTTCATCACCTGTAGAAAAGGGATGATGAAAATGATGGTGATTACAGTGATAATGATGATAATGATATCATCTACCTTCTAGGGCTCCTATGAAGAGTAATCAAAGCAAAGCATTTACTTCAATGCTCAATAAGTGCTCAATAGTGTAGTTAGCTATTATCTCAGGTTTTCCTAGGTTTTATCTGTTTAGCACTTCTCCTATCCAGACCACCTCTAGGTTCAGAGACTCAAATCCAGCTGGTCACCTTCCTTCTCACCAGTTCCCTTTCTCTCAGACCCTCTGCCTAGCCTGTGGGTGAGTTGACTAGAGCGGGCTTCCTACTCCATTTATAGTTAGTATAGATTAGTTCTGCAGCAGATACTATCACTGCTCCATCTACATCCCCTCAGACCCCTTTGTCATTTTACTACACACTGACTGGCTTTCATTCCTGATAGGCAGCTGGTATGCTGGTAAATATTTAACAACCACCTATAGGGATGAAAGAACCATAATTTGTAATGTTAGCCTATTTCTATGGTGGAATTATTCCCAATATGTCTGATTTCAAGCTATCAATGTGAGGTTAACTAGCTTGCAAAATTCCTAACAATTTAACACGCAACTCTCACCAGCCAGTAAGAGCAAATGCCTGCACACTGCAGGCATCTGTGTCTCTCTTTTAGAAAGCCTACATACCAGATGCCAGGCTCTGCTTTGCCCATACCCAAGGAGGACAAGAAATGTCTGGGCATTGATGCTCCTGCTCGTCCTCCATCCCAGTACTCCTTAGCCAAGGATTGGTGGGTTCGTAGGTGTAAATACTCAAAATCCATCACTTCTGATGGGGCCAACACTGAAGTGTTATCCTTATCGCCTCCAGTTTTCCTGAGAGATTAAGCCAAAATTACCTCTGTGGGACTTTGTTAATACCACACCCTTGCACACCCTCCTCTTCTCCCAGTCTTACTCCCCCCACTTTCCTATCATTTTTTTCCTAGGAACCTTTCTAATAAGTTACTTTCATACAACTTCTCATCCTAGAGTCAGCTTCTGGAGAACTCAACCGAAGTCAGTGCTTAAAGCTCTAAGTTCAAATCCTGATTCTGATATAAGCTATGTGACTTGGGAAAGTTATTTAAAGTTTCTGAGCCTACATCTATAAAATGGGCCTAATAAATTCCTGCTAGTAGGGCTGTTGGGAGAATGTAAAAAGATAAACCACCTAAGGAACTTAGTACAGA
>NW_011888810.1:954800-955333 GCF_000151845.1 Pteropus vampyrus
TATCTTGATTTCACTAGCTGTCTTTTTAATCAGAGAGATGTCATTACAATGATTACTCTTGAGCTTTCATGCCCAGCCCTCATGAGAAAACAGGGGACCTTCAAATTACCTTGAAATGTTGGCAAAATACTAAATATTAAAGATGTAAAAGGCAGTCTGCTAACACTGAATTGCTTCCGATATTATGTGTTAGACTGAATCGGTCAGTCTTAAGAATAGTCTGCTGGGTTAGGAAGGAAAGAAATAAGAAGAGGTAAGAGATTGATGTCCAGGGGCTGATAGACCATGTTTCTCCTCCAATGAAGATAGCACTGGGCTATAAAAACAGACCTAAGTACTAGACTAGAAGTGTGATGAATGACTGTGGGATAAAGTTATCTATTTTAATTTTAGAGCAACAAGAACAGAGATTGATACTACATCATATTTGTGAGGGGAAAAAAAAAGCACCTTATATCGTGATCATTAATGGCTGGATGTGGCCATATTATGGTAGTTCAATGGCAGTAAAATGAAAATAGTCTCCATTGCCC